>NW_017670961.1:4621-51383 GCF_001879085.1 Nicotiana attenuata
TCAAAAACCTTCAAATTTCTATCTTTAGCCAAATGGCTCCAAAATGACCTACGGACCTCCGAATTCACTTCTGATCGCGCTCCCAACTCCAGAATCACCATACGGAGCTATTCCCAGATTCGGAATCCCAAACGGACATTGATAACACTGAAATGCACCTCAAGCCAAACTTAAGAAATTTCTTCCAAAATGCTAACTTTCACGATAGGTGCCAAAACGCTCCCGGGTTATCCAAAACCCAATCCGGGCATACGCCCAAGTCCGAAATCATCATACGAACCTGCTGGAACCTTCAGATCCCGATTCCGAGGTCGTTTACTCAAAATTCTAATCCTAGTTCATTCTTTCAACTTTAAGCTTCCGAAATAAGAATTCTCTTTCCAAATCAACTCCGGACTTCCCGAAATTCAATTCCGACCACGCGTACAAGTTTTAATACCTGAAATGAAGCTATTCATGGCCTCAGACTGCTGAACGGAGTGCTAGTACTCAAAACGACCGGTCGGGTCGTTACATTCTCTCCCACTTAAACATACGTTCGTCCTCGAACGTGCTGAGAACTTCTCTGGAGTGGTCTGAAATCGCTGTCTAACTTCTCATGTACCTTCCCGTGCTACCACAACTCAGTTGAGCATATTAGCTCGATTAATTCCGAAGATATTCCCTTTTATTCAACCAAATAAGCCTTAGAGCCCAATTCCAACATCCAGAATTCTATGCCCGACCCGTTTCCAACATATGATCACCATATCAATCACTACACGCTGTACCCAAACATGACTGCTTACCTTAGCTGAATTCACGCCTTGCATCACTTTACTCACCGGACCCCAATAACATTTTCTGATCAACTTAGTCGAAATCCTACTAATCTGATGCTCCCATTGCACCCCATGACAGACATAGGTCTTACTCCAACTCTTACAATACCGCCACGACGGGAGAGATGTGCAGAAATTCATAACCAACTGCCGAATCAACAATTCATTGGGTCTATACTCCTATCAAGAACCATCACTGCATTCTGGGCCGAATAATGGCCTTAGCTCCTTAATGTACTTCATATACTCGGATTGCACGGATCTTAAAACCAATAATCTCGTCTCACCCAGTACGAACTACTCAAGCAATATGCCACCCCGGACATGATCAAAAGTCTCAATTGATGCCACAATGTGCCAATAGGCTACCAATTCGAGCGCGATACAAGGAAGAAGAAAAATGAACTATGAAAAGGAGATCCAATTACCCCGCTCACGAATCATACCTGTGACGCGGGCAACATACTAAACAGACACCCCGCTCGCGAATCATACATGCGATGCGGGTTCACAGCTAATACGAGCTTTCCTCCGAAAAGATAGGAAACGAAACACATAAAGGCAGATATAGGGAACTGTACTAAACATCACGCTGTTGCGGCGCGCAACCTGATCCAAATAACATAACCATGGCGGCGTGCCACCCAATCCAAATAACATACCCATGGCGGCGTGCCAACCGATCCATACGTAGAACTCACATAAGGAGATATACATCGAGCTAAATTGCTCATTACAACAAGATATCGAATTTGGTCACAAGCATGCTAAGTGCATAATACCATCCCTGAGGGGACATATAGCGCTATAAGCTACAAAATTCAAGCACAACTGAGGTGCGATATACAATCTGAATCTCAAGAGCCATTTTGCTCATAATACGTCATTTCCACGCGGATCCTCAACACATAAAAAATTTCTCAAGCCGTCTCACAACTCACACGGCGCAACGTATCACTACATGAAATATCTTACAACGAAATAACACCCTGACTACTCCATAAGGAGCGCATTACTGAAATGAACACAACTGGCCTGACATAGAGCCCATATTCACATTTAAATCCATCCACCGATCTCAAGTCGATCCTGATCATATCAAACTAAGCCAATAACCTTTCAAAAGATAGCGTCTTAACACGAGTTAGTCCCTCTTCAAAATTCTTGGGTCGTACTTTCTTGTTAGAAGCGCGGGCCATTCTTTGTTGGTACAACTGCCCGGATGTGCCCTGANCCAGGCATATATTCTCAATTTAACGACATTATCGCAAACCTTCATACTTGGTTTAAATCTTTAATCATCAAAAACTCCTTTCCTGCTCATTCGAGCTCGCGACATCCTTGTCAACACCAAGCTGTAACTTTGGTCTTCACTTCAAATTCCATACTACTCACTGCACCCATCATGCCAATATACGATAGAACATGCTTTTCATTATAACTCCGGAACCACTAATAGGTTAACACTTCATCATATGAAAACTTTTCAGTTAACTCACTTTAGGAGATCCATAGTATCACATAGGTGAATTCTCAAAACTATAGAATATGCAAATCTCTAAGTAGTGGTCTAAGCCACCATAGCCCTTCCGGAATCTGTTTCTACATAACAAGCCATAACAGTAGAATGCCTCTGAATAACATCAATTACGGCGGCTGACAAGCCTGATACGTACCGGCACAATTACTTGCATAACTTGATCACGCTGAAGGAAACTGATCACTAACACCAGTATGCCAATTTCAACTATTGCCAATCAATCTACCCTTTTCCAATTTATCCTGGATTGCCTTAGAGATAATACTAACTCCATCCAACACATAACATACTCCATTTGCACTCATCTCGAGTGGCCTTGAATCACGAGACCATGCTGTCTCAAATCCCACGAACCATTTCGTACCTCCCAATTGCCACATCGCAAGTCAAAACATCATAGAACATTCTGTGCCTCTTCTCATAGACTGCCACCAAGCTTGGTTCTTATCCGTACCTATAGGCTCAAAACCATTAGGCACCATACTTGACCTCTTTGAATCCACTAGGGCCGTTGCTAAGAGCCACCCGCTCTGACTTGGCCCCGAATATAATCAACTCCATGAGTCTTCCATCACATGAATACCCTCTTGGCGAAGAACCCGCCGAATCACTTCCCTGGGAGCCCGCATCTATACAAGGCAAAATCCTGAATCTTTCCCCAAGCCTGAACATGGGCCAATAGGGCCAACGATAGCCCACCTTTAATACTTCCTTTGCTTAAATTACCACTTCAAGCCTAATTCTACACCGGACCTCCAAAATAAATTTCGATCACACTCCTAAGTCATAAATCACCTCCCAAAGCTAACCGAATCACCGGAAATCACCTCCGAGCCCTCTAACTCATAAGTCAACTTCCGGTTGACTTTTTCCAACTTAAGCCTTCCTTAAAGAGACTAAGTGTCTCATTTCTTATCAAAACCAATCCAAATCAACTCTAACACACCAAATACCGATAACGAAACATGAAGAAGCATAAAATGGGGGAAACGGAGCGGTAACTCATGAGACGACGGGTCGGGTCGTCACAATATATTATGTTCTTCCTATTTTTAGGATACACAATATCTTCTTGTGCAATAAATTATCCTTTTATTAAATACACAAGAACCTATGATATTATATTTTCTCCTGTTCGACGAAAACCCCAATATCTCTTCTCATGGGTGGAGTTGGTCTCACTAGTACCCAAAGATAAAACTCTTTTCCTAGTTAGGAACCTCCACCACTAATGTAGATTTATCAAGGATAATTTTCACATGGTACATTAAGCAGATTTTTATGACTCAAATAAATAGACCATTTTGTGGATTCTACTTATTAATCATAATGCTCAATCCATGAATAGACACAATTTCACATGTACAAATTTATTAAGAATTTTTCATGAGTTCAAATAAACAAACCACTTTAGTGGTAACTATTTATTACTCACAAAATTCTCAATTTACAAGTGAAGATACATGTAACTCATAAAATTATTTTATGGCAGATTATGGACCAAAGCTTAAAAGCCATGCCAATAATATAAAAACTCATACAAAATATCGTCATATTTTACTTAATTACAACCTCCAACCAGAGAACAAAATTTTTCATTGAAAATCCAAGACTAGTAATCACGCAGGGCATGAAAACATAAACTAAAATTTGAGAAAATTTTTATGCACCAATATGCCTAACGCTCCAATCATTAATCATCCAGGATATCAAGCAAAGGATTTCACTTTCTTACAAAATAATTATATCATTGCACAATATCAATTATACCTTGTAAGACCTAGTGAATAAAATCCTACACCTCTATTATTGAATTTAATTCAACAACATATCTATTTACTAATACCAATGTGTAAACCTATTATATCACCAGTATTTAATCATGGAGACCATGGGAGTCACTCCACCACCATTAAATTAAAAACGAATTAAAATTATTAAAAAATAATTTCCAGAAAATAGAAAAACGTCCAAAACACAGTCCAAACGACCTCAAAACGCCGAAAACACCATGATTCACTGCTAAAGCAGTGAGTTTTTCTCACCACGTCGTTTCCGATGGACCCACCAAATTTCAGCTCAATCGGAGTCCGTCAAGTTCACTGACCTCCGAAAATACCGGCTATTCGGTCAAAATCAGGTTTTGCGTTTTTCTAAGGTTTACCCCAAAAAATTCAGATAATCTCAATCTAATATCAATAAAAAAAAACAGATATCTCATGATTACAAGAATAATCCAAAAATTTTGCACAGCTAATTCACAAAACAGCAGTGTAGTTTTTCAGAAAACCACATATACAAGTAATTCAAAAACGCACATAAACACGATATTCTTGTTTCATGAAAAACTTAGTTATCTAATTAGATGTGAGTGGGCTCTGATACCAATTGATGGATTAATATATGCAGCGGAAGCAATCCCAGTATCAAAATCACATGTAATCTAGACAACTAGCATAAACGGGATTTCACGGGTTACCTCTTAAAGCGTGAGCAAACTCCTTTATCACGTGAGCCTCCAATTCTACAGCAACTCAATGAATTCTCCACACCCCGCACGATCATGATCTCCGAACGTTCCACGGTCTTCTACTGTGTTACCCAAATAATATCCGGAAACAGTAATTTCGTGTGGGCGAAATTTCTAAGGAAAATGGGCTGAAATTCGGCCACCATGTGCTCCCCTTTCTAGGTGGAAAACCTTATGTATTTATAGCACAAGTTTTAAGGGTTAAAACCCTTTTCCAAAACCTGTTGGGTTTTCTTTTCCACCAGAAAAAGGATTCTTTTATTTTCTATTATTTAGGCACAGCAGGGACCACAGAATTTAATTAACAAGGCTTCCAATTATGGAATTAATTTATAATTTTCAAAATTAATATCCACCATAATTGTGATGACCCAACCCGTCGTCTCATGTATTACAGCCCCGTTTCCCCCATTTATTGCTCTTTCATGTTTTATTATCAGCAACGGGTGAGTTAGAGTTGAATTGAATTGGTTTGGATAGGAAATGAGACACTTAGTCTCTTTAAGGAAGGTTTGGTTTGAAAAAGTCTACCGAACGTTGACTTATTAGTTAGAAGACTCGGATGTGAATTCCGGTGATTCGGTTAGCTTCGGGAGGTGATTTGTGACTTAGGAGTGCGATCGGAAGTGATTTTGGAGGTCCGGAGTAGAATTAGGCTTGAATTGGCAAAGTTGGCATTTTGGCGAATTCCGGTGGATAGGTGAGATTTTGATCCGAGGGTCGGAATGGAATTCCGAGGGTTGCAGTAGCTCCGTTAGGTGATTTTGGATATGTGTGCAAAATTTCAGGTCATTCGGAGGTGTTTTGGTCGGGTTTTTGATCGAATGCGTAATTCGGAAGTTTTTAAGAAACTTAGGCTTGAATGCGATGTGATTTGATGGCTTTAGCGTTGTTTGATGTGGTTTGATGATGGAAACAAGTTTGAATGAGGTTTTAGGATGTATTGGTATTTTTGGTTGAGGTCCCGGGGGCCTCGGGGTGAATTCGGGTGATTAAACGGAGAATTCGGAGTTTGTTGCAGGTTTGAAGTTGCTGGTTCTGTCATTTCCACATCTGCGGAAAAGGGACCGCATAAGCGGTTTCGCAGATGCGGCGTATTGGTCGCAGAAGCGGTCCTTGAGGGACAAGGGTTTTCCGCAGAAGCGGACGAAGTTCCGCAAAAGCGGTCACCGCAGAAGCGGTTTTGGGACCGCAGAAGCGGTCCTGGGCGACTTGAAGGAAAAACCGCAGATGCGGTGAGTAGGCCGCAGAAGCGGAAACCGCAGAAACGGTAAAATTGTCGCAGAAGCGAAAACAACTGTTACAGAAGGGTTTTTTTTTATATTGTTTTCATCCGCGAACAAGAGTTGGTTTCCACCATTTTAAAGCGGTTTTGAGAGCTTTGAGCGAGAATTTTCGAGGGCTTTGACTGAGAATCAATTGGAGGTAAGTTCCTTGGTCTAAATATTCGAGTTTATGGGAGAAATTATATGTAAATTGTGGAAAATTCATCTAAAACGGGTCAAGCTAGGGCTTTAAAAGTTGTGATGTAAAAACGGATTTTGAAAGGGCATTTGAACTCCGATTTTGGTAAAATTGGTATGTGTAGACTCGTGGCAAGACGAGAAATCCAGTGATGTAAATTTCGTAATTTTTCGAGAAGTGGGCCCGGGGCTCGGGTTTTGCCAACTTAGTGAATTTTGGTATTTTTCGAGTCTTTTCGATTGGGTTATGTTTCTTTAGCCTATTGTAATGTATTCGTTGTGGTTTTAATCAAATTCGGCGTGCGAAGAGGTTGATTCGAAAGGCAAAGGCATAGCGAGCTAGACTTGTGGCCGGCTTGAGATGAGTAATAGATGTAGATGATGACCTGAGGGTTTGAAACCCTGGTATATCACATTGTGACGCTATATTGAGGCGAGACACGTACTCTATGACGAGTGCGGGGTCGATTGTGACTGGGGATTTTGACCTAGTCCATTCCGATTGATGTTCGTACTGTGTTCTTGACTAGAAATTGTTTGGTAATCATCCTACTTGGATTTTATGAATATGTTTGGGGCTTTGTGCCTATCATTTGCATCCTTCAGGGATCCTTATCACTGCTTCTATGATGCTTAGCATATTTCATGATATCAGTCCTGAGTTAGACACTGCCTCGAAATGTTTAGTAAATAAATAAAGGTTTAAACACTTAGCTCTATAATTCCTAATAATTGAAACTAAAAACAAACAATTTGACTGTGCCCGAGTGGCTTGCATGCATATATATATCTGGACTGAGTGTGGATCGGCTGCACGCCGCAGCGAATGCTACGATGATATTGCGCTTGGGCTGTAGGAGCCCCTCCAGAGCCTGAACCCCCACAGTGAGCGCAGGTACCCAAATGGATCGGGCTGCGCGCCGCAGCGGTCATGTGCATTGCATTGCATTCATGCATTTATACCTATTTGTCTTACTTGTCCTGGTATTGTTGTTGTTCCACCGTCTTATGTGCTGAATCGCTGATTATAGCTTTATATTGTAATATTTCGGAATTTCTTACTTTCAGCCATTATATATGTTTATTACTTACTGAGTTGGAAGTACTCATTTTACTCCCTGCACCATGTGTGCAGAATCAGGTGCTCCGGAGACTTAGTGGAGCTGTTTGCTGTCTTCTTGGATTTTATCTTCAGGAGTTGTCGAGGTAGCTGCCTGACGTCCGCAGGACCCGACTCCTCCCCTTTATTTCATTTTTTTTATATTCTAGACTTCTTTATCACTATGGATATATATTACTCTATTACATCTAGAGGCTCTAGACTCGTGACTCCAGATCTATTGGGGAATGTTTGGAATATTCGTTATTATTTTTCGTACTATTTTATTTAGATTTGGATTGGAACCTTGACATTTGCTATTTTAATCGTATTATTTGTTAACGGATTACGTATTTGGGTAGAGAGTATTTAATTGGTCGGGCTCACCTAGCATCAGTGTTGGGCGCCATCACGACCGGGATTGGGGTCGTGACAATAATTAATTACGAATTATTCCACTAAAAAATTCGTAATTGCACTCCTTATTTAATTTCGAAATTCATCCATTTTTCAGATACTAATCAATTAAATTAAATTACTGACGATTTAATTTATTGATTATTTCCTTTAGACTTTCGCTTAACTTATTTCATGTGTCGGATACAAAATCCACCGGCCGGGTTTACACATGAAAACTTATAAGCTTTCGTAAAGGTGTATCATCAATCTCTAAACGGAGACATGGATTCCATCAACTAACTATTACTTCGCTAATGTACATTATTATTATCCAATTTACCAGGCATATTGACCCACGAGAGAATCTCGCTTTAATAAATCAAAACAATAATAATATACACAGCTAATAATAATTATATCAAGATTAAGAGTATAAGTACATTTAATGGCTAGAGAGTTTATTTTATTAAGTCAGTATAAAATACTTATCTCTACTTGGTCCGTTCAATACATACAAAATGTACTAGCACAAGAAGTTGGAATTAAACCATTCCCATAATCAAGATAAATTATATTTAATCTTGTGCTACAATCATTCCTGATGGTTTGTCCAATTCCATCATTAGATTGTGAACTCAAACTTTATACTTATAAGAACCGATGATTTAATCATCCATGTATAAGATAAACTCTATACACTAAATCATCTACTATATAAGCAAAGGACACCGACTAATATACGATCTATTAAAACTTTATTAAAATTAAATGAACAATATTATCATAATAAATACTATATCTAAATCAAATCCATGGTTAATAGTATATATCCCAACAATGATTTCATATCCAAAGAAATGTCACTACGTACAATTGACAGATTTAATATTATAAGTTTTAAAAATTAATTCTCGTCTTTCTTTATTAAATTATGTGTGCTTAATCAAACTCTACTATATAAATTGGGACGGAAGTAGTTAAATTTGTTGTCATGAATCTGTTCTAACCATATAGGCTGTTATAAACTATGTATTCAAAATAAAAAAAATCAGAAAATGTTAGTTTAAGAAAACAGAAACAGAAAATTTCGAGCTCACAAGTTTATTGTGTATCCTTAAGAAATATAGTCTACTCACCGTTGCTCAAGGTTTCGGATTAATTACTCTTTGGGTAGAACGGAATAACTATTATGTAATAGCGACACTTCAAACTACAGATGTTTGGCGAACTCAAATGGCTGAGCAAATCACACAAAATGCTTACGTTTTGCTTTGAAAATAATCAATGCAGAATGTAGGAGAGAGAGGGGAGAGTTTTTAGATTCGGTGGTGGAAAAATGAGGTCAAGCCCCTGAATTTATAGCCAACCAGTTGGACTGTTGGAGTTTCAATCAATCAAATCAATTGGCCGAGGCGAGCGAGCAACGACGACGACGCGAGGCACCACTTCTTCTCAACTCTTTAAGAGCTAGAAGATGTGCTTCTATATAAGACAAAGATTTTCTTTCCATTTTCCTATGACGAACAAAGTGCTTTAATAAAAGGATCACTTCAATTTTTTCGTTTCCTTTCAAATCTTTTCCATCCATTTTTCATTATCGCCTCTTCGTCTATTTAGATAAAAAAACAACAACATAGGCTAGTTAGCAGCTGCTAGTACTAAGAAAGTACACTATTTCGTTGCATGAAAAGTACATTTGTATGTACATATACTGTCGTGCAGAATAATATAGGAGAACTTGTTAAATTTGACGTGATATATCGTATTACTCCCTCCTTTCCGAAAAGATTTGGAGGAAATCTTGTTTATTCGGAAAATCGTACAGTTAAATTTATAACGTCGTAGATATTTGAATTAAATTTATCCAAGAATATAAAGTGAGCAACTAAGAACAAAAATAAATAAATTAAAATACTTGGATAAAATACAAGTCTGACTGTAAATTGAGCTTCTTCTTAAGCCACGACGATAACAGAGTATTGAGCACAAAGATATTAATAGAATAAAAGAATAAGTTTAACCTTTTTCTCATACAAATATTTCCTGTCTACAATGAGTAAAAATTTCTATATTTAAAGCTAAATTCAGGGAGACAAGATCCCCAAATCAAACTCTTCTTTAATATGAATAAAGACCCCTCTTGATAGCAACATAATGGTTGAGTATAAATGCAAAGATTCTTTATAATGGCTGCTCCTTAAATGCTGCCTTCTTCAATCGATGTCGTACTTTGAAACTTTCGTCTCTGCTTCCAATGTTTTGGAACTCACACAACACCAACACATACTCATAACCTGTAACGACCCGGCCGGTCGTTTTGAGAACTTAAGTCCCATTCGACAGCATAAGGTCTTGAGTAGTTTCGTATATCATGTTATGACTTGCGTGCGTGGCTGAGTTCAGTTACCGGATGATATGGAGTCAATCTGGAAGAAGAATTTCTGTTTTAGAAGCTTAAGCGGTAAGAGTTGACTGGAATTTGAATTTAGTGTATACGACTTTGAAATGGCATTTTGATGATTTTAACAGCTTCGTATGGTGATTTTGGACTTAGGCGTGCGTCCGGATTTGGATTTGGAGGTCCGTAGGGTAATTTGAAGCATTTCGGCGAAAGTTGAAAAAGTTGAAGTTTTGGAAGGTTGAGAGGTTTGACCAAGAGTTGACATTGGTGATATCGGGGTCGGAATGCGATCCGAGAGTTGGAACAGCTCTGTTATGTCATTTGGGACTTGCTTGCAAAATCTGACGTCATTCCGGGTTGATTTGATAGGTTTCAGCGCGAGTTTTAGAAGTTGGAAGATTTGAAAGTTCATGAGTTCGATTCATGGTGCGATTCGTAGTTTCGACGTTGTTTGATGCGATTTAAGGCCTCGATTAAGTTCGTATCATGTTTTAGGATGTGCTGGTATATTTGGTTGAGGTCTCGGGGGCGTCGGGTGTGTTTCGGATGGGCTACGGGTCATTTCCTTCTATTTTTGGACTGTTGTTTTGCTGGTACCTGGTTTCCTTAATCGTGTTCGTATCAATACCTCCGTGTTCGCGTAGTGCATTTCACTAACGATTTCTCTCCGCATTCGCATGCTTCTGTCCGCGATCACATAAGTCTACATTTCACTTCTTCGCGTTCGCGTACTGCTTCACGCGTTCGCGTGGCTCAGTTCTTGGACCATCAAAATTTCCTTCTTCGCGATCGCACATGTTTGTTCGCGATCGCGTAGCACTAATTTCGGACAGTAGCCATTTCCTCTTCGCGGTCGCAGCTGAAATTCGGCGATCACGATGTACAAATACCTAGGCGAAATATAAAAGTACTCTATTCCGAGGGTTAGCTATTTTTAACATTTTTGGATTTTTAGAGCTCGGTTTTGAGCGATTCTTCGTGGGGGTTTTTAAGCAAATCATTGGGGTAAGTGTTCTTCACCTAGAATTTATTATATTCCATGATTCTATCTTTATTTTTATCATTTAATTAGTGTTTTGAGTTGAGGAAAAATGAGGATTTTTGAAGAAACCTTTCAAATGTAAATTGATGATTTGAGAGACGAATTGGTATCGAAATCTGATAATTTTGGTATGGTTGAACTCGTATCGGAATGGGTGTTCCGATTTTGTAAAATTTGTCGGGTTCCGAGGTGCGGGCCCGGGGGTCGACTTTTGGGTTGATTTTTAGTTTTTGATAAAGATTGAAGCTTTATTATCCGGAATAGTTTCTTATGTGTTTTATTTGTGCTTTGAAGTTATTTTGGCAAGATTTGAACCGTCCGGATGTTATTTCACCTAAGAAGTTCATTTTAGAGTAACGGTCTATCTTCTTGGAGGTAAGTATCTTGCCTAACTTCATGTGGAGGAACTACCTCTTAGAACTTGAGTCTTTTATGCTAATTGCATTATGTGAGGTCCGTGTACGCGAGGTGACGAGTACGTGCTTGGGTTTATTTTCGTAAAGTTGACCTTTTAGGGCTCTTAGGCCCTTATGTTCACTAGATATGAAGTTGTTTTGCTATGATTGAGTTCCCTATTTACTAGTTTCACCTCTACGTGTTTAACTAGAATTAATTGCTTCATGATCCACCCTTATTGCCTATGTTACTCTTATGTGCCTTAACTGAAGTTGTTAACTCTTCTATTGCCATGCTATTCCTCCCTAATCGCTTCTCCTTAAATGAAATTATAATTATCTGTTCTGTAATTGTTCATCCTTAATTGAAGTTATGATTATCTTTCCGTTGCTTACCCTTAATTGAATTTGATGTATCTCTTTCGTGATTGCGCAACCTTAAAAGAAGTTTAGTTATACTATATCTTAGTTGACTTATCCTTATTTGGAATTATTGACTCGTGTTATCTCCCTTATTGTTGAACTGTACTTTGTGGGATCGTTGTTACACATTATTTCTCCCTTGTTGAGCTATTCTTGTTATGACTAGTACTCTCTATTGTGTTTATTCTTTGTGAACTAGTTCTACCGTTTCTTTGTGAGCGAAAGCTCTTGAGTTGATTTACTTGCCGTACTCTTGTGCTATTGTCATTGTTGCTGTTGTACTCAGTGTTGTGACGTACGAGGTTTCTGCTGTGCTGTTGTTATTGTGTTGCATGAATTTTTGCCGTGCAGTTGTTATTGTGATGTACGAGGTTTCTACCGTACGGTTCTGCCGTGCTATTGTTATTGTGTTGCACGAGATTTTTGTCATGCGGTTGTTATTGTGATGTATGAGGTTTCTACCGTGGGGTTGTTATTGTGTTGCACGAAGTTTCTGTTGTGTGGTTGTTATTGTGATGCACGAGATTTCTGCCGTGCAGTTGTTATTGTGTTGCACGAGATTTCTGCCATGCTATTGTTACTATTGATATGTGCATATGCGGCATGATAAGGCGGGCTATATATGTGGGTTACGCATGTGGCGAGACGAGGTGAGAATATTATTATGCACGTGTGGCGAGACAAGGCAGGCATTTACTTTATTATTGCGCACGTGGAGAGACAAGGTGGGCAATGTCAGGGATTGAATTGTGATGACTTGTGATGGCCTGGGGGCATTCTTGTTGTTGATATTTGTGTAGTGGCGTACCTACCTATGTGAGTTTTATCTTGTGAAAAATTGTGGGGAACATTCTTACGTGCTGTTCATTTCCTCTATACTTACTAGCTAGCATGAACTGTGTTAGAACACTTGCACAAGCATACACGTAGTTAATCACTCCTATCGATTTAAAAAGATGGATCCTGATATTATTGAGTATTGACACACACCCTTGTCTACTTGCTTTCTATGTGAGAACGGTTCTATTGACACGTGAGTCGTCCGTGCGGTTATTAGTTGGAATGTGGGCACAAGATACCAAGTGTTTAGGGTTCACGAATTGGAAACCCGCGACTTGTGAGTATTTTGAGGTTTGGTACCTCGTGGAGGTTATTGAATAAATCTGGTGTGAAAACGGTTATTCTTGTCGAGTTGCTACTTGCCCTTCCCTTATCTGTTTTCATCGGATTTAGATTGTGATCAGCTTACTCTATTGTGTTATTATTTGTTGTGCTTCGCCGCTAATTTTTTTTGGTCAAACAATAAATTTTATTTAACCAAGTATGAATATGTACACCCACTAATTCATTTTTGACTCTAGAACTAGTCCTCATCTTTGTAACTTTCTATGGATACTTCTTCCTATCAGTTGGATTCTATTACAATATATACCCATACTAAGTTTGGGTATGAGTTTACATTTTCTAATATCCTTTTCCATCTGCTTCTATGTTGTCCTCTACTATGCAGTTGGATAACAATCTCTCTTGATCTAAGTATCCGATCTTGTTGTTGTTCTTGGAATCTTCTGGCATTGCACTCATTCCAAATATGATAGGCACTCGCAGCTAGCAGCCATCCTAGGACCTCTGGATGAGCTTTGCTGCTGCACTTTTTGGTTGTTATCCTTTCAACTTCCTCTTCCCAGCTTCCTACTTGATTGTTTTCTCTTATCCAGCGTAAGAAGGAGCTCCATAGTAGTCTTGAGTATTCACATTCAAAAAATAGATGTGAATGTGTTTTTTCAGCATCAGACACACATAATACACAGTTCCTAGGAACTTATATTCCCCATTTGGTCAATCTATTAGTTGTGATGAGTCTCTTCTGTAGTGCAAGCCGTAGTATAAACTGGTACTTTGGCACATGACATGGTCCAAATTGAGGCTTTTCCACGCAACTTTAGGATATTGAGGAATCAGATGCAAGTATGCCTTCTTGATTATGAACTTATCAGCTTGAGTGAACTGCTGCATATCTGTGTAGAGATCACTATGTCCATACACTTCCTTGCATTAAAAATTTTCCTAACAAGCCAACATGCTTGTTTAGGTGTCTCCATCTCACTGATGTTTCTTCTCTTTATATAGAAGCTGTGAATTCATTGTACCAATAGAGTATCTTTCTTTGATGTGATAGCCCAGAGTAGTTTGGATATGGCTGCTTTATTCCATGTTTGGAACTCGATTATGTTCAAACCCCCTACTGATTTTGGCATACACTGCCTCTCCCATGCCACTAATGCTCTTCTTAGATGTTGCACATTGTCCAGTCCACAAAAATGTTCTACAGGTACTTATTATCAGTTGGATTACCTTTTTTGGTATCATAAAGACTTGTGACCAGTAGGTTTGAATCTCGAACAAGACACTCTTGATAAACTGCACTCTACCACTATATGAAAGGAATTTGGTGGTTCAACATCTAACCCTGGCAATCATTCTCTCCACCAGAGGCATGCATTGTTGAACAGTTATTTTCTTGGATAAAAGGGGAACACCAAGGTATTTGAAAGGTATCCTCCCAAGTGAAAAGTGCATTTCAAACAGGATTTGATCTTTCAGTTGTTGTTCTACCCCTGTTATATATAATGAGCTCTTTCCTATATTTGCTTTGAGGCCTGATACTGCTGAGAAATGTTCAAATGCCTTGAGCATCAGTCGAATGGACATTTGATCTACTCTGCAACACATGATTAAGTCATCTGCAAAACAAATATGTATCAGCTTCATTTTCCTACACCTTGGGTGATGGTTGAAGTTGGGGTTGTAGTTCAATTGTTTCAGAGATCTATTCAAGTACTCCATTGGTAGTACAAATAGGAATGGTGACATAGGATCTCCTTGTCGAAGCCCTTTTCTTGCTTTGAATTTAGGGGTGAGGCCTCCATTGAAGATGATAGAGTAGCTAACAGTCGAGACACACTCCATGATGGTATTAACAAATTTTACTGGCATTTCAAACTCCAACGAGATCATTCCCAGGAAATCCCACTCGACAGTATCATATGCTTTCCTGATGTCTACTTTCACTAGACACCCGGGGAACATTCCTTTTCTATTATAACCTTTGACTAATTCATGGGCCACAATGACATTATCCAAGATATTCCTTCCTGCTATAAAAGCTGATTGCGATGGCCCCACAATTTTTTCCACCACTAGTTAGTCTGGCAGTGATCACCTTGGCTATCAGTTTATACAATGTTGTGCAACATGCAATAGGCCTAAATTCCTTGACATAGGTGAGGTTTGGAACTTTTGGCATTAAATTAATGGTTGTGCATTTGATCTCTTTGAGAATTTTACCAGTCTCAAAGAATTGCAGTATAGCCTTACTAACATCTTCTCTCACTATGTCCCAATTTGCTTTGAAGAATTCAACAGGGAATCTGTCCCCCCCCCCCTCGGGGACGGGGGGGGGGGCTTTGTCAGCCGGTAAATTATTCAGAGCCTGAAGTATTTTCTCTTTCATCACTGCCTTGATCAGACCTTGTTGATCCTCCTTATTGAGGCAGTATCCATCCTTTGCTATGGTACTCTTTAGGCATGGCATTTCACTTGCCTTAGTACCCAATAGCTCTTGGAAGATTTTAATGAACCCTTGCTAAACTTGTGCTGGATCAGTTAACATTATTCCCTGATCATTACATATTGATGAGATATGCTTGTCTATTCTTCAGTTGTGTATGGAAGTATCTGGTGTTCAAGTCCTCTTTTGCTAACCATACAGCCCTAGACTTCTGCCTCAGTACATCCTCATGTATGTTGGACTTTTCTAATTCAGTATTAGTCCTCTCTCCTCTTGTATCATGTTGGAGTTGTAAAGGTCTGATTTCAACAACTGCTGAGTGTCCTGTAGCTTTCTCGAATGGCCTCTACTCTTTTCTCTAGGCTGGATACTTCTTTATGAAGAAGTTTTGTGTTAAGCTCAATAAGCTTGAGCTTTTTACATATTTCATACATAGTGTATCCAGGAATTTTATGTTGCCATATAGACTGGATTACTTCCTTGAAAGCCTGTTCTTGAAGAAGGACATTGAGTAATCTGAATGGTCTTAGAAGTGCTTGCTTGACTCTCCCAGTGCTAACTATGATTGGGGAGTGATATGAGCACCCTGGGTTGTGATAAACTGTTTCCAGATAAACATAGCTATCAAACCAATTAGCATTCCCAAATGCCCAATCGATGAGGCTGTGTATTCTGATCTGCGCATCTCTCTTGTTACTCCATGAGAATTGACAACCTGTTCTTTTAAGTTGCCCAAGGCCAATATCTTCAATGCATTCCTGAAAATCCTTGACTTCAGCTGGGTGTACTGGAACACCATTATGCCTGTCGTTTACTGAGAGTATGGTATTGAAGTCCCCTAAAACAATCCAGGGATCAATTATGTTATAATTCAGTGCTCTCAGTCCATGCCAGAGGTCATTCCTTTCATTTATGGTATTCAATTCATAAACAAACGTTATCTGACTAGCAAATGGAGACCCCTTTATCTTTAGCTAAGCAATGAACAAATTGTGGCCTAGATATTAATATTTGCACCTCCACTTGTTGAGGCTTCCAACATCCCATATTTTACCATTTGGAGTTTGTGTATAATCTGTAGCTACTTTCCATTCATTCCCCGTTTTCTTCTTAACTTTCTCAGCCTTGTTGGCTTTAACTTTAGTCTCAAGACAGCCTATTAGTACTACCTTGTTACTACTGTTTTCTCATTGTAAGCACTGTACATTATTGTCATTATGCGTAGTTTTGTAGAGATATCGTACTCTTTTAGTTCCACTTATACTTGTTCAGGTTATCTAGTCCAGTAGGCGTCTCGACTGTCCCTCGTCACTACTCCACTGAGGTTAGTCTTGATACTTACTGGGTACCGCTGTGGTGTACTCATACTACGCTTCTGCACAATTTTGGCGCAACTCCAGGAATTTTGGAGTCTGTCGATCGTTAGCTAGCTGGACGGATTTTGCTGTGGAGTCTCAAGGTGTTGCTGCGTTCGCAGGTTTTAGAGTCACCTTTTGATGTTGTTTTTACACTGTTTATCCTTATTTCGAAACAGTTGTATTTAGAGGTTTCTAGCAAAGTCTGTAGAGCTTATGACTTGTACTACCGGTTTTGGGATTGTAAACTTTGTATCGAGATTTCTTCTTCGCAATTGTCAACCGTTATTTATTATTGTTATTATTTCAGTAAATGTTAGGCTTACCTAGTCCCTAAGACTAGGTGCCATCACGACCTCTTACGGAGGGAGATTTGGGTCGTGACATAACCGGTGCCAGCTATTCATACCCTACTTGTCTTTACTGCCACACCGATCATTCATCAATTTTACCCCATACAAGTTTACGAGGTTGTTCTTTGACTATGTTTTTCTTGAATATTTTATAAGTATTTTGAATTATGAATTATTATTATAATACTTTTTATGTAGTCTATAAATATAAATTTTATTTTTAAAAATTTAAAGATTCTACGGCCAAATTCACACTCTCGTACTCCGAACTATACCTATCTCTTTTAAACGGAGAGGGTCATATTTTGTACAGTTTAACTATTTCAAGATCTCCAATTGAGAAAACATATTCAAACTGTCGTCTAGAAGGGGGATGATTTAGAGACCATCCAATTAAGATGGCCATTCGCAAGAAGAAAGCGTATGAGTGACAACATAACAATATCTCCTATATGTGGATAGACATGAGGACGTGGATAATAATTAAAGTAAAAGCAAAGGAGCATTGAACGTATCCCCTATTCCAATAACTATACCATATCTATATCTAACGTACTCTGTATACGATTAAACGTCACGCATCCTTTATTTAAAGAAATACACAAAACAAAGAAAATTGCCACTTGGGTTAAGAAGAAGAGGTGATAGGACAGTTGAAGTAGCCACCGAACACGTGTACCCCACTCTCCAATCACTCTCATCACGTGACTTTCTTTTCCTCTTGCCACGTTTTACTGCCTCCTACAGTACGATTTATGCCTTATTTGAGAATTCTGGATCATGATCAAGATATTTTTCCTTTTTGTACGGTCCCGGACAATTGGTTGTGGAGATTCTATTAACTAAAGTAACAATTAATTAGTTACGTATTTATATTGAAATTTTAATGGAGTTTGTATTTTTTTTTTTGAGAGTGTATACGGAGTATACATTTTACTTTAAAGGAATCTTTTTATAAACATATTTAATTATAAAATAAATTCGTTAAAGATGCAATGTTAGAAAGAGCAAATTGATCAAATCATAATTATTCTGCATTAAAATGACAAGTAAATACGCTAAAACAGTTGTATAACAAAGTAAAAACTAGGTAAATAATAATTCTACAAATCGCAATAAAAGTTACTCCATCCGTTTCAAATTAAATGAGGTAGTTTGACTCGTCACAGAGTTTAAGGAAAAAAAGAAATACTTTTAAGATTTATGGTCTTAAAAACTTAAGGGGTAAGACTTTGTGGGCCATGACTTTTGTGTGGTTATAAAAGCTTCTCATTAAGGGTAAAATGAGTAAAATGAGGAGTTTAAAGTTGAATTATTTCTAAATTTAGAAATGTGTCATTTATTTTGGAACAGACTAAAAAGGAAGGTACCTCATTTAATATGAAACTGATGGAGTAGTATTATGAAACCAAATTCAGAGAGAACATTTGAAATAATCTTATGTAATATGAATATCTTTTATGAAAACTTTTATGAGTATTATATATTTTTAATTTCAAATTATTATTATAATAATTACATTTTGTGGTTTCTTATAATAAATATCAAATACGAGTAAGTGTTTATCCTTCCTTTGTTGGTCAACGGCTTTTAGGATCAACTAGTTAAAGGTCGGTTCTTCTCTTTTGCTTTTTTTTTTTTTCGGTTTCTCACGCGGTATCAGGTACCCGCATTGGAGCCCGATTATATCTGAATTCGTGTCGCGTAGGGCCCCATTAGGGGGAAAGCGCTCATACCAAGGATTTTTCCATACCCAGGCTCGAACTCGAAACCTCTGATTGAGGGAAGAGCAGTTTCATCCGCTGCACCAAACCTAATCTTAATAGTATTCCTTGCCTCCTTGGATTCTACAGTTATCATATCTTATTATATGTGAATTTTAACAAACTTATTTTCTAAAATATGGTTTCCAAGACACTAGACAAACATTTGGAGGGTTTCAAAGACGAGTTACACAATTAAAAAAAAAATATACAATTTTAAGAAATATAGTTATAATGAAATTTATTTAATTCTCCTAAATAATGTTAATAAAAAATGATACTGGATAAACTTTCTTTTGTTAGCTCGCGAGATATTTTAAGCTTGTAGTTTTTTTGGTTTTCCATCCGGTGTCCGATATACGCATTGGAGCACGACTATATCCGGTTTCGCGCCGCGTAGGGTCCTATTAGGGGGAAGCGCTCCCTACCAAGGATTTTTTCATACTCAGGACTCGAACTCGAGACCTCTGGTTAAGAGAAGAGCAGTCCCATCCGCTGCCCCATATCTTTTTTGGTTAAGCTAGCGTTAGTACCTTTGAACTGCACAAACTATTTTAATCAGTGTACAATTCTTAAACATTTACATCCATTTAATTACTCGAATTTAATTATTGATCTGAATTTTTTTAATCAGATTAATCTTTAAAGATATAATATTCTATTTTTCTAATTTTCATATAATCTACGAATAAAAATAAGGTCTTTAATTTTGTTTCACTTGAATGACTCACATAGTATAGCGTGAATTTTTTTTTTTAACTAGCGTGAGTATTTAAGTGAAAATTTCCTTTATTGTTATCAAATAAAGACCTTAAAGTAAAGAAAACGAAGACAAGTAGAGAGAGAGAGATATTTATTATTTAACTTCAAATTCATGTACATAATGAACTGAAATCTCCTCTATTTATAGAAGAAAGGAAGCTGCTGTGTAAGCTGCTACTGCAACCTGCTGTGTAAGCTGCTACTGCAACCTGCTGTGTAAGCTAGGGGTGTGCATTCGAATCGGTTTATCGATAAATCGAATCGATTATTTGTTATCGAAATCGAAATCGAAAAAATCAAAACCTTATTGAAACGATAACGATAAGCATATGTACAAATCGATAATCGATAAGTAATTATCGATAAGGGTCAAAATCGAATCGATAAATCGAATGCACACCCCTAGACTGTAGACACTTGTCAAATGAGTAATTACCTATTTGTGTAGATTAATATAACATACAGAATGTATATATATTCCGCTACTATTTTGAAAGCGACTATACAATATTATTTTCCCTAATCTATACCCTTTCCTTTACCCTAAGTCCCTTACCCTATTATTTCCTCTACCACATTTAAGGAATGATCATATTTAAAGATCAAGGGAATGAAGTTCAAATTAATGGAAAACAGAATTAGGCGTGATGATGTGTTTTGTTTTGTTTTGTTTTTTTTATACCGTTGGAGTGTTGGTGGCATACATTTGATCCCTTACTTTAGTTTTGTTGCATGTGCTTGTTGACACAATTTTTATATTATAAATGGTGTTCGTCTTATTTTAGCTTCTTTTTGTCCATATTAGTTAGGCGCGTTTATAGCGATATACTTTCCGTGGAATCCCGCAAATTTTCTTATTGGTGTAACCGATAACCGAATCGATAAGCCCCCAAAATCGATAAATCGAAATCGAAAAAATCGGAACCTTATTGAAACGATAACGATAAGCATATGTACAAATCGATAATCGATTAGTAATTACCGATAAGGGTCAAAATCGAATCGATAAATCGAATGCACACCCCTAGTTTAAGCTGCTTGTAAGCTGCTACTGCAACCTGCTGTGTAAGCTGCTTGTAAGTTACTACTGCAAGCTGATGTGTAAGCTGCTACTGCAAGCTGCTATGTAAGCTGCTTGTAAGTTGCTTGTAAGCTGCTACTGTACCAGATATAGATAATCTTCTACCGGGGGTAATATTTATCCATAAATAAGTACCGAAATGATAAGCTTCTTAAGGAGGCTTATTTCCAATAGAGTACCAAATAGATAAATATATTTACGGCGGAGTCCCATATGGATAAGCTTCTTCAGGAAGCTTATTTACAACGGAGTACTAAATGAACATCCATAATATAATATATTTATAATACACTCCCTTGGATGTTCATTAAAAGATAATGTGCCTCATTAAAACCTTGCTAGGGAAAACACCGTGGGAAATCATCCTAGTGAAGAAAAAAGAGTACACATATTTAGTAATACGCATTGCTAGGTGCCTCATTAAAAACCTTATAAGGAAAACCCCATGGGAAAAAACCTTAATAAGGAAAAAGAGTGTATCGCGTATTTTACTCCCCCTGATGAAAATCTTGTTTCAAATATTTGAGTCTCCGCATTCCAATCTTGTATACCATCTTCTCAAAAAGTTGAATTTGTAGAGAATATTATTGTCACACCTCCTTTTACCACCCCTGAAAGGGGTATAGGGGAGTTTTTTCCAATTTAAGTGAAAATCGAAACAGGATTATTATTTAAGATCAGAGTCGCCACTTGGGATAGTTTATGGTGTCCCAAGTCACCGGTTTAGAATCCCGAATCGAGGAGATTTGACTCTGGTTTAATGTCTGCGAAACATAGAAATCCGGGTAAGGAATTCTGTTAATCCGGGAGAAGGTGTTAGGCATTCCCGAGTTCCGTGGTTCTAGCACGGTCGCTTTGATCATACTTGGCTTAATCAGATTGTTTAATTAATTATTTTAGAACCTATATGCATTTGCCTCTTTTAATTAAGAAATTATCTTAAAACAGGTCACGCGCACGTGTACCCGTTTGTTTGGCGCGTCAAAAAATCATGTCACGCGAATGTGTCCACAATTAATAATGCTTTATTATTATTATTATTATTATTATTATTATTATTATTATTATTATTATTATTATTATTATTATTATTATTATTATTATTATTATTAAAAGGATTTAGTCGAAGCTGCGCGAACGCATACTGTGAGCACGTGATTTTTGCCCTATATGAATTACTCCCATAAATTCAAAACAAATAAATTTCTTTTCATTGTTTGCAATTTTATGGATTTTATCGCATTTTCTGTTAATTGGTCGCATTTGTCTGTACATTTTTATTTTGGTTTGATTAAGGAAAAATACAAAAAAATGTTGCAATTTGCATGTAGGATTTAACTTTGCGTGTTTAAGAATTAATTAGTAATTAAGTTATTTTATAAAAAAGGAAAATCACAAAAATAGTTTAATTTGCACCTTTAATTTTAACTCTGATTTTGAGTAGTTTTTCTTTTAATTTGTCTTTAATTAATTGTGATAATTACCATTTAGGTTTAATTAGTATTTTCTTTAGTTAATTAGGTTCTAGGAATTAATATTGGTTTTAATTTAATTTTGAGAAAAGAAAAGAAAAGAAAAAAAAGAAGAAGAAGAAGAAGAAGAAAGAGAGTTAATTTAAAAAAAAAAAGAATTGAGAAATGAAGAAAGTTGGGCTGTTTTGTTTCAAGTTGTCTAAGCCCAAAGTGAATTCCCTCCAATACCCGCCCAAATACCCCAGAACCAGCCCAAAACCCGCCCCATTACCCGATCCGTCTCCCCATAAGACCTAACGACACCATCCCGACCTAGAATCAATCTGAACCGTCTATGTTATCTAATCTAACGGCTGGAAAGTGATTTGGATTTAATATATAACTGTCTTAATTCCCCTCTACCCCCCTTCTCTCATCTCCCTCAGACCTCACCCCTTCAGAGATATGGATGTTAACCCTAGCTGCCCCCATTCCCACCACCTAGAAGCCCGGCGGCGCCCACTCCAATCCCACCCAAATCAACACCAAACAACCACCACACCCTCTTCTTTCCAAATCCCAGGCTAGTTTCCTTCGAACATGCCCCGATCTCGTCGAATCTGAGTTGAAAGTAAGACCTAAAAATGTCAAAGATTCCAGAATCGGTAGATTTAGCGTTGATTAAGACCAGAACGGACCTTGGTCATGCGTTTTCATATGAGAACACATGATTGAGGCCCCTTTCGGTTAAAATCGAGTTCGTGAAGAAGAACTTCAAGGTCTGGACAGTCCGTTAGGTACCTCTACATTTCTGGTTCTTCTCTTGTTTTTTTCCTTCTGTTGTTTAAAGTCATCCTTCTTCCTCTCGCTTCTATGTTTGTGCTTCTTCATAGCAAGATTACTGTCTCAGTTTCATTATCATGTTGTATCATTAGCTAATAAATTTAGGGCTTCGACTTAGTTAAATTACAGTGATGGTTTAAAATGGTTAGTTCAGTCAATTTTGTTTTTGTTTTGGCTCTAGATTTCTTTGTGTGGGAAAATTATGGGTCAACTTCTATTCCGGGTCCTTAAGTGTTTAATTGGCTTCTAAATAACAAAAGGCCCAATTGGGGATTCGATTTGGGTCTATGCAGACCCATTTGTTTGGTCATTTGGACCCGGGGTCTGCTTGATTGGCAAGGTAAATAAACAGGGGTTCAAGGGTAATTTGGGGTAATTGGGTAGGGGAATCTTTTGTTAACAAACTAGGAAGCATCCTAGAAGCTGGGCTGGGGGCTGCTGTATTAATTTGATAAATACATTAAGGATAGTTCAGCAAAAAGGAAAATTAGCTAAGGATTAAGTAGCAAAAATCAAAATTCAAAAAGGGCTGAAAATGCAAATCTGATCTTCCTATTGTTGCCCTATTCCCTTGCCTATAAAGGCACCTTTTCTTGCCATTCAAGGCAGACTTGGAAGAGAAAAAAAAACTGAAAAATCAGAACGGCTAGACCTGAAGGATTAAGAGAGAAAAATTCAGAAAAAAGCAGGCGGCTAGATACTTTGTACTGTTCCATTGAAAGTTTCTCATTTTGCTTTGATTTCTGAGTGTTTTTAGTGCTGAAAATTGCTGGTTCATCTGGAGTAAAAATGGTTTGAATTTGATTTGTTAAAAGCCTGGTTGGGGTCAGTTTTGACTACTGTTTGATTGAGAGTGAATCTGGGTTGTTTTCACATCATTTTTATGGTTGAAATGGATTGTTTGTGCTGAATCTGGACTGAGCTGTGCTGCTGTCGATCTCTGCTGTTTAAAACTGCTGATCCGTCTTTATTTCTTTGTTCCCTCAATCTCAGGTATTCATATCACCTTCCAATGTATGAGAATGGATGAACATGAAGATTGGTTTACTCGAGTAGAGATTTGTAATAATGCATTTGTTTATTTAATGTTTCTGCACTTTCGAAGCTGTTTAGTTTAGTTTAATTTTCTTATGTCTCTTTCTATTTGGTTTTGAATATGGAATGGTGTAGTAGTACTAGCCTGGTAGTTCATTGTGCTGATTATCAAATGTGCTTGGGAGGTCATGATAAATGCTGGCAGTGTCTGGAAATTGTATGTGTTCATAGGATTGAGTAGTTAGATCATTTGTTAATCAATATGTAGGACAGCTTCTCTATTCATTACTGTTTGAGAGGATCATGTTCAAATTTAAGTTATCAAGTAGTAATTAGTATAAAATCCATGTCAAAGGGGAAATTGTGATTATGTAGTTAAGGTATTTCAGTGATGTTTCGATTTCTAATATGTGATTGATCATCATGTGAGTGTGTTAGATTAGAATTAGCATGAAAGTTGAACTGTTAGCCTCTTTGATTTAGATGTAAAGGTTCAGCAATGAGCATGTTCGTTTAGTCTCCAAGTTCCAGTAGATGCCCACTCACATAATTTCATTAATTAGTGCATGAAGTTGTTAGAATTTAAAAGGGGGTTTTGGGATGATTGTCTATTTAAATTCCAATCAAGGCTTCAGTGTTAGCAATTATTAATTCACCGGTTGAGATTGTTCATGGATTTGTGGTGCTTGGATGTTTTTTTGTCATTATGTATTTCCAAATCTAAACTGCATTCTGCTGTTGCCGGGATTCGAGCCATGACCTCTTCGACATCCATTTTGAGCAATGCCTCATGGAGAATTGGGCTCTCCGTTTGAGTCCAGATAGGGTCAGCTGTGGAGCCCGCTCCTTTGCATCCTTGTGATGTTCTTTGAGATATTGGGCCTTACCTTAGGCCAAGCCCGAATTCTGAAAATTAAAGATGGACTAGACCTTACTTCGTTTTAATTTGGACCCATGTTTGAGTTCAGCCGAGGTTCTAAAGAATGGTGTAATTCCTTCAAGCCTTATTTCGTTGATGGATCCTTGGTTAGTTGAGGCAAGCCATATTTTAACCAAATCATCTATGGCCCTTGCAAACACATTAATTAGTTATTAATGAGGAATATTCGTAGAAAAACCTTTAGGGCCGTTTAATATACTATCGCGGTTGTGGACACGTTCGCGTGACATGATTGAGATTCCAAAAACAAAACCGGAGTATGCGTTCGCGCAGCTTCGGCCCAAATTTTCTTAATAAAATAAAGCGTTATTAATTGTGGACACGTTCGCGTGATATGATTTTTGGCGCGCCAAACAAACGGGTACACGTACGCGTGACCCGTTGCAAGATAATTTTCCTAATTTAAAAGCGGTAAAAGGTAAAAACACATAGGTTCTAAAATCAGGAATTAGACAATTTAATAAGCCAAGTATTATCAAAGCGACCGTGCTAGAACCACGGAACTCGGGAGTGCCTAACACCTTCTCCTGGGTTAACAGAATTCCTTACCCGGATTTCTGTGTTCGCAGACTATAATACAGATTCAATCATTTCCTCGACTCGGGATTTGAACTGGTGACTTGGGACACCCTAACTATCCCAAGTGGCGACTTTGATTCCTAAATAATAATCCCGCTTTGATTGTCACTTTAATTGGAAAAACTCCCTTATACTCCCTTACGGGGGTGTAGGAAAAAGGAGGTGTGACAGCTCTGGCGACTCTGCTGGGGATAAGAAGCCAGAATCTATGGTTCAGGGTTCAAGAATTCGAGCTTGTTTTATGATTTTTACTTGGCTTCATTTATTGTTGATATTACTGTATTCTGTGAACCTTTTTGTGCTAAATGCTATCTGTTTACCGCTTTAATATTGTTGAATTGTATATAACTGTCTTCTTACGCCACCCCTCCGAGTCTTCTGAAAATGGTGCATACGTTCGCGTAGCCCGCTTTTTCTGTAGAAATTATACCAAATAGAGCGAGGCTGGGCAAGCGACAAGGCCGGGAAGACTTTAGTGCTCCCGGTACGCCGCCCCCTCTTCGGCCCCAGTTGTCCGCTCGGGTACCCCAAGTCTAGACCAAAACCCCAGGATTTAAACCTAGAAAAACACAGCTTCATGCCGGATGCCTAGTAGGAACGTTTGTTTTCATCATGTGCATTTGACTTAGGGGACTCAACACAGGGGTTGGGTCCGTCTAGGACAGGTGTACCTAAAATGACAGACCATCTTGATGCATCCTATGTGCTACATGTTGCATTTATTCAAGGGTAAAAAGGTCATTTGGCGGACCAATGATAGTTGAGGGCAAATGAAAAATAAAAAAGAAAAAGAAAAAAAAAGAAAAGAGAGTGTAAAGTGTGGAGATAAAGCGAGTTGGGCCCAATTATGTTGTTAAAAAAAGAGCTTGAAAATTCAGAGAAAAAAAAGATTTTGCATTTTTTCATCATTTTCCGAAAATCAGAAAATCAAAAAAAGAGAAAAAGAAAATCCAAAAAGATTTTGCATGTTTCATCATTTTTCAAGAAAAAACAAAAAAAATATGTTTCCTCTAAATTAGTTGTTTTTTAAATTATCGCCCGTATCCAATTTGCCCGAACTACGCATACCTGATTCTCGTCTTTTGGGGCGTGATACGTAGGCAACCCACATAGGGTCCGGTCTTCCTAGTAAATCTTAGGTTCTTGGCTTTGCGGGGTCTTAGCCAAATTCTACACTTCTATCCACCTTTTGGTTAAATAAGTCATTTTGCAAAAATAATCGCAACCATGTCTTGCATGTGTCTAATAGGGAATGTTATTGTCTCACATAGTGTTGGTTTAAATTTTCTCATACAGGTATGGATTTACCTAGCGGAGTTTGAGCATGACAGATACCCCAGGATCACTGCATTTAGGAGCTGCTCGAGGAGCCATTTTATGTTTTTGAGTCAATTGTTCATGTTTTACTTTCTAGTCCTGTATAGTAGTATTCAGTCTTTTAGGCGATGTTAGAGTTTGTAATAGTCTAGTTAAGTTTGCCTAATCTTTTGTTATTGTTTTTCATATGTTGCATTTGGAAATGTGTTACAAGTCAAAAATCCAAAAAGAAAATAAGAAGAAATTTTGCGTTTTTATATCTTCGTTATAAGTTTCCTTTTTTTGATGTATTTTTTTTTGGTAATTAAACTTTCTATTTACCAGGGAAAAGTATTTACAAGTAATACAAAACCCATACATTCCATCCTACACTTCTATGTTCCCCTCCCTCCTTTATCATAAGAATATTTTATCTATTACAAGGGTACCAATTCAGGCTATTCAAACAACTTCCTAAGTATTTGTTGTTTCTACAGTGGACTTCTTGCACAATCTGTTTGCATAATGCTTCCCATACCCTTTCTCTTGCTTGAAAAATTCTTGCATTTCGTTCTTGCCATACATAATACACTGCTGCAGCTAAGGTCATCTTGAACAATTCTGTTTTTGTATTCATTCGCTTGGTAAAATGTGTTGCCCATATCAGCTCTTGATCCCATCCCTGTGTTCTCCTGTTAATTCCTTGACAACTTAACAATCTGCTCCATAATGCTCTTGAGTATTCACACTCAAAAAACAAGTGTTGAATACTTTCTCTTCCTGTTTTGCACAACACACATTCTTCCTCTACTTGTATACCCCATTTCTGTAGTCTATCCTTCATATATAACTTACCATGAGCCGTCAGAGTGTGACGACCCAAAGGGTCATCACCTGTTTCCTTACTCATTCTGTGCTTCTGAGGCCTTGAAAATCTCATTTGGGATTGCCGCGATTTGCGTGCGCAGTCCGGGCGCGTAGCCGAAAAGCTTAAATATGAATTCTGTGAGAAAATGCTAAATTTTGATATTTAATTGATTAAATTTGACTTCGGTCAACATTTTGGGCCAACGGACCTGGCCCGTGATTTGACGGTCCCGGAGGGTCCGTAGGAAAATATGGGACTTGGGCGTATGCCCGGAATCGAATTCCGAGGTCCCAAGCCCGAGAAATGAATTTTTTGTGTGAAATTGTTTTCTGGAAATGATTAAGGAAAATGAAAATGAAATTTGATTAAAAGACTATGGAATGGGGCTCGTATGTTGGTTCCGGCGCCCGATTCAAGTCTTATATATGGTTTAAGCGCTTTCTGTAAAGTTTGGTTGAAAACGGACGTCGTTTGACGTGTTTCGGACTTAAAATGGAAAATTGATGTTTTATGAAAATTTGGAAGAAATCATGAGTTTTGAGGCTTGATTCGATGTATATGATGTTATTTTGGCGATTTGATCGCACGGATAAGTCCGTAGGATGTTTTTGAGGTTGTGTATATAGTTGGTTTGGAGTCCCGAGGGCTCGGGTGAGTTTTGGATAGGCCACGCATCGCATTTTTGAACTTGTGAATAATCTGGTATTTTGCTTCTGTGATCTTCGCATTTGCGAAGATGAGTCTCGCAATTGCTAGCTCGCAAATGCGAGCTTTGAGTCGCAAATGCGACGCCTTGGGTGTGGGCATAGGATCGCAAATGCGATCCATTTGCTCGCAAATGCGAAGGGAGGCTGATCGCAAATGCGATCTTGTTTTCGCAAATGCGAAAACTGGCAATCCAGTAAGGGTTCGCAAATGCGAACCCAGCTTTGCATTTTCCACAAATGGTCGGGGTTCGCAATTGCGAACCCCAGTTCGCAATTCCCGAATCTGCAGCCCAGCAATTTTTATATTTAGTCGTTTTTGAGTCATTTTTCACCCCATTTTCAAAACACAACTCCTTTGGGCGATTTTTCAAGAACAAGTTTCATTCCAAATCAATTGTATGTCGATTTTTACTTAATTCCTTCAATCATTAACATCATTTGACATGTTTTCCACCGAAAATCAATGATTTTCATGGGTGAAATTGGGGGTTTTGGGTAGAACCTAGGTTTTTTAAAAAATTTGGGGATTTGGACCTCAATTTGAGGTCCGATTTCAAAATAAATTACATATTTGAGTTCGTGGGGGAATGGGTAACCGGATTTTGGTTCGAACTTCGGGTTTTGACCACGTGTGCCCGGGGGCTATTTTGGAAATTTTGGGAAAAACTTTGGGAAATTCATTTTTATGCATTCAAATTGATTCATTTAGTGTTTATTAAAGTAATTAAGTAATTTGTGGCTAGATTCGAGCGGATTGGAGGTGGAATCACGGGGTAAAGCGATAGTTGAGGTTTGAGTGGAATTCAAGGCATCGAGGTAAGTGTTTGGTCTAACCCTAGCTTGAGGGAATAGGAGTTGAGTCTTATTTGCTACTTGTTGATTGTCGAGTACGATGTATAGGCATGGTGACGAGTATCTATACATTGGTGTCTAGCATGACCGTGAGTCCTTATTTTGCGAATAGTTTGGATTTTGTTATACCTTCCATGTTTAATTGATGACTTCTAAATGTTGTAAAGAGCTTGTGAAAGGAATTGTGATCTTTAAACTTTGTGGAGCGTTGGCTCGAATTGAAATACAAATTGTGAAGGTATATGAGATAAGTAAATCTTTGGAGCATTGGCTCGAGTGATGATGTGAACTATGAGATGAAAGTGAAAGAAAGAGAAAGAGTTATTGAATATTTTCCCTTGCCGGGACGTTGAGATTATTGATGTTTTACCCTTGCCGGGTTTTAATTGTTTGTTTGCGTTCCCTTGCCGGGATTTCCATTATTGTTTATTTATTCCCTTGCCCTTGTTTGTGATTGTTGATTGGGTGAGGAAGAGTGTTAAAGGCAGTTTAGTAATTTCTTGTTGTTATTAGTTCAAGTGCATTAAATGTCTTATTCCACTATTTCTGTGGTCCTTTATGTTGACATTCCCCCTTTTTGTGTTATTTGTTATTATTGAACCAAGGTGTCCTTGCGCAACGTTATGTCTTGAATTTATGCCTTAATTGCTACATGTTTAAGTGACTTAATTTCTACGCGACATTCAACGTATTAATTACTAAACTGCCTACTTGCCCCCTTATAATCCATAATTAATTGCTATTTGTCATTATTTATTTTCCTTAGTGAATCATAAATTTTGCGTACTTGTTATCTTATGAACTCGTATTAATTTTTGCGTTTGTTAGAGTAAATTTTTTTTGGAGGAACTGTTGATTTAATGAAATGGAAGCGAGTGGTACGCCTACCACAAATGATATTGAAATGGGAGCGAGTGGTACGCCTACCACAAATGATATTGAAATGGCAGCGAGTGGTACACCTACCATAAATGATATTGAAATGGGAGCGAGTGGTACGCCTACCACAAATAATAATGAAATGGGAGTGAGTGGTACGCCTACCACAAATGATATTAAAATGGGAGCGATTGGTACGCCTACCACAAATGATATTGCAATCGGAGCGAGTGGTACGCCTACCACAAATGATATTGAAATGGGAGCGGGTGGTACGCCTACCACGAGTGATATTGAAATGGGAGCGGGTGGTACGCCTACCACGAGATATTGAGAAATGGGATCGGGTTGCACGCCTGCAACAAGATGAGTTGAATATGAAAGTTGCCTTATCTCTTCGTTTATTGTTAGAAGTTAAACTGTAGATGTACGTACCATTATTCTTGATATTTTGTTTCTATCGGTTACCCCTGAAGCATGCTCCCTTCCCCAGCTTAAATTGTTATTTTCTTGCTACTTTTCCGTTTTTCTTGTATATATATCTGCACAGGTTTATTTGGTGGTCTGGTCCTAGCCTCGTCACTACTTCGCCGGGGTTAGGCTAGACACTTACCAGCACATGGGGTCGGTTGTGCTGATACTACACTCTGTGCTATTTTTCACAGATCCAGGCTTCGGACAGCAGCAGGAGTACTGTGGGAGCAGGCTTTCAGTCCAGCGAGACCCGAGGTAGCCTTGCAGGCGTTCGCAGGCTCTGGCGTCTCCTTTCATCTATATTCTTGTTTCCTTCATGTATTTCTGGAGACAGTGTCGAGTTTATTTCTTTCAGACCTTTATGTGTAGTATTCTTAGACCGTCTGTGAAGCCGTGACACCAGCCTTGGGTGGAGGCTTTTGTTGGGATTTTCTGCATTTTTTTTAATTCAGTTTTCTATAATATTGAGACTTCCGCTTATTATTTATATTCGTTACTTTTGTATTATTGCCGATAATGGTTATAAGGAATTATGTTATTAATGGAAAGGTAATTAAAATTGGCTTGCCTAGCTCTCATCAGTAGGCGCTATCACGACTCCCGAGGGTGGGAAATCCGGGTCGTGACGCAGAGTTAACATAAAGGACCATCGTGGTCAACCTGCATTCTGGCACACAACTTTTTCCAGCTCACCTTTTCAAAAGTTCCTCGCAGCCTGTGGTATATTGCTTTGATACTGCATTTCTTGGTTCTCTTTACATCTTCATAGTTGAAACCTGCCTTATCAAGTGTTTCCTTTGCTTTAAGTATCTTCCCCACTATCCATGATGCTTGTTTCACCTGCATACCCCATACTTCTCTACCTTTGATATAGTAGCTATGGATCCACTGAATCCACAACTTATTCTTCTCTTTGCATAAGTCCCAGTAATGCTTGCATATTGCTGCCTTATTCCATAATGCTATATGCATGATGTTGAACCCTCCTGCTGTCTTGGGCATGCAAGTCTTCTCCCATGCTAAAAGTGCTTTTTTTGATACATTACTCTCACCTGTCCATAGGAAGCTTGTGCAAATAGACTCTATTAGCTTTGTAATCTTTTTGGGCATCACAAAGATTTGTGCCCAGTATGTCTGTACAGCAAATAGGACACTTTTTATAAGCTGTATTCTTCCAGCATAGGACAGGAATCTGGTAGTCCATGATGTTATTCTTCCTACAATCTTCTCAATCAAGGGTTGGCATTGTGCAATGGAAATTCTCTTTGTGCTTAGTGGAACTCCTAGGTATCTCACAGGTAGTTCCCCCTTCTGTATTCCCAGGAAGTTTAGCATCTCATCTTGATTCTCTTGTGTAATTCCTCCACAGAATAAAGAGCTTTTGTTCTTGTTGATCTTCAACCCAGAAGCTTTTGAGAACTCTTGAAAGCCATTGAATATAAGCTGGACTGACTTCAAGTCTCCCCTGCAAAACAGTAAAAGGTCATCAGCAAACCCAAGTTGCAAGATTTGCATCTTTGCACACTTGGGGTGGTTGTTAAAATCTGGATCCTTGTTAAGCATTTTCAGCCTTCTTGTCAAGTATTCCATTGCAATTACAAATAAGTAACGGGATAAAGGGTCCCCTTGTCTTAATCCTCTTTTTGCTTCAAAAGGTCTAGTTTGAACTCCATTAATCAGAATTGTGTATGTGACTGTCCCTATACACCTCATTATCCACCTAACAAACTGTGCTGGGAAAGCTAATGCATGCATTATTTGTTCCATAAAGTCCCACTCTATTGAATCATATGCTTTCTGCATGTCAAGTTTCATCATGCACCTAGATGATACTCCTTTCCTCCCATACCCTTTAACCAACTCATGGCTCAATATGATGTTATCAGTAATAGCTCTTCCTGGTACAAATGCTGCCTGTGAGTTGTCAACCAAATCATCCATAACACACTGTAGTCTTTTAGTTAGAATCTTGGAAATCACCTTGTAAATCACTGTGCAACAGGAGATGGGCCTGAATTCTTTTATACTTGTTGGGTTTTTGACTTTAGGTATCAAAGTTATAGCTATGCAGTTAACTGGTTTATTCATTTGTGCAGTCTCAAAGAATTCCTCCACAGCCAGTGTCACCTCTTCACCTATACTACCCCATGTCTTTTTGAAAAATACTGCATTGAATCCATCATATCCTGGAGCCTTCAGATCATTAATCTCTTTCAATGCCTCTCCTATTTCTTCCTTAGTGACTCGTCTGATCAGGTGCATTTGTTGTTCTCTACTGAATGTAGTTCCCATTTTGATTACATTAGGATTGATTGCTGGAATGGAATCATCTTTTGACCCTAGTAGTTTCCTATAGTAACCAAGGACTTCTGCCTCTATTTCATCATCTAGAACTAATTGCCTTCCCATATCATCTGTTAGCATTTGAATTCCATTTGTACTGTTCCTATGCTTCATCTGTGAAAAGAAGTATCATGAATTGGAGTCTCCCAGTTTCAGCCATTGCACCCTTGTTTTCTGTTTGTAGACACTTTCCTCAATCTTCACCCACTTTTCTAATTCCTGCTTCATTATCTTCTCTTTCTCAATTAGCTCAGTGTCTTGCATTCTATTGCTCATGTCTTCCTGTATTGTTTGCAACTCTTTCCTTGCCTCTTTAATTTTTCCTTCCAGTCCTTTGTAATGCTTTGTATTTAGATCCTTGACAAGCTCCTTAGTTCTCTTTAGTTTATGCCAGACTGTTTGTATTTTACCAGCTTCCTTTCCCTCATTCCAAGCCTTTTCAACTTGTTGGATAAAGAGAGGGTGATCAGCAATACAATTAAAGAATCTGAATGGTCTGCTTTTCTTTGTATGCCCCTGTGTGATCATCAGCTTCAGAGGAGAATGGTCAGATATTAGTGGCTCTAATACCTGAATTTTCAAGCTAGGCATAGTCATCATCCACTCAGTGTTCACCAGCCCCCTGTCTATCCTACTATATGTATGGTTATTTGTCCATGTATAACCCCTTCCCACAGATTGTAGTTCATTCATGCCTGTATCCATCATGTACTCCTTGAAGTCTTTCACTTCCATGTCCTGCACTTCTGATCCATGCTGTCTATCTGTTACATGAAGTACTGCATTAAAATCACCCATTGCCAGCCAGGGACCTTGTTGATTGCTATTAATCCGCCTCAGCTTATCCCACAAAGGTTTACTATCTTTGATGGTATGTAGCCCATATACTGTTGTGAACCCAAACTTAACTGGCTTTGACTTCATGCTAATCTACCCACGGATAAGTTGTTCATCAATTTCCCTAGGATCAAAGATGTATATTCTAGGATCCCATACTACCCATATTCTTCCTTTTTGTCCTGTTCTAGCATTAGAGACCCATTGCCATCCTGGAGCTATCTTTTTGATTATTTTATTGGCTTTCAAGTCTTTAACTCTATGCTCTACTATAGCTATTACAACTTTATTATTTATTCTAACAAACTCCTTTACTTCTTTCCGCTTATACGTTTTATTCATTCCTCTAACATTCCAAGTTACAACACTCATACTGGAATGAAATAAGGATAATGATGGTACCCCTGCTCCCCTTGGCTACTGATCTGGCTAGTACCTGCTACTTCACTCCTTTGATTATACATCAAGCTCGGAAAGCATTAAGTTCATCAATACTGTGAACTTCTTGTTGCTTAGCTGTGGTTGCTTTTGCTGCTGATGCCTGCTACTGTGATCCATCCTGCTTCCTTGTTTTGCATTCCATCTCTCCCTTGATCTGTCTCAGTCCTTTGTTGTCCTGAGCATTCTTTTGTCTGGTCTTTTTCCTTATTTTCATTTCCTTCTTCTTCATCTGCTCTAACCCATATCATTCTACCCTTATTAGCCTTCTTCTGCTGTATATTTCTTTGTTGTTGCATTGTATTCCTGTTTTCAGCACAGTCATGACCTATTTTCAAACACTTACTGCAGTATTTAGGTTCCCAGTCATACTCCACCTCCTGCATCATCTCTTTCCCTTTAGGATCCTGAAGTTTCACCTGTCATGGAAGGGGCTTAGTGATATCCATTTCTACTAGTAATCTAGCATATGAAATCCTTACTGCTCCAGTCGTACACTCATCAGCATAAATAGGGTTACCCAGGGCACTTCCTATTTTGCTTAATGCAGTCATACTCCACCAATTAACAGGTAAATTAGGCATCTTAACCCACAATGGGATTGTCTTTAGCACCTCATCATGTAGGTTGAACTCCTTCGGCCATGCCTTCATAATTATTGGTCGATTATTGATCGTATGTGGTCCTGAGTACAAGACTTGGTCCCTTTCCTCAATACTACTGAATCGTATAATGAAATAGTCTTCATTGTGGTAGTAGATCTCAGGTTTCGTTGAGTACTTACCCATTGAATTCACAAATCTGTCCATAGCTCCAATTGAGGTTGATTCACCTATTACATATATGACAATGGCATTTTTCCATTTTTCAGTCTCCTGTTCCACATCTTCAGCTTCGAGCTTCACCATTTTCTCCCCATTTTGCACAATTGGTGCAATATATTGTAGATTCATGCCCTTCATAGCCAATTTGTTCCCAACCACCACATTTGCCCATGTTTTGGTCCTAGACTCAATCTGCTTTCCATCATCTTTAGTTTTCTCTACAGTACCTTGAATGCATGGTACTGTCCCATTTATGTTCAGCTTACTCCCTTGTTCTTTCCTCCCCGTCTCGTCTCCTTTAGCATTAGCTACCATTGGAGCTGGGGTACTCATTCCTTCCTTCATTTTCCCTTTATTCCTAGCTAGATCTCCTTCATCTCTGTTTTCTCCAGCTTGCATGTTCTTCGAATTAGATCTTCCTTCTGGTTCTTCGATTCGTAGCCCTTTTGGAGATACAAATAGCTCTAACACAGCATTCCTAGTTGCTGAGGAACGCTGCTCATCCGTTACATTCTTCTGCTGGTTCCGCTTAGGTCTTCCCCTCCCTCCCATGGCTTCCAGGCGCAGGTTAGCTAACCACGTTAACTTGCGCCGAGAGAATCAATTAGAGAGAGAGTTTTTATCAAATAGATGCATTTTTATATTCGAATCAGTTAGTTCGAATGCATTTTTATAAGTTTCCTTTAGAATACTAATTCTACAAAAGAAAAAAAAATCCTTTGAGATTGTTCGTCCTTTAGGCAATTAATACCAAAATAAAAATTATTTTTATATCTCCTCTACTATATTAGGACCAAAATTAAAAAAAAAAAAGAATTTTCTTGTAGTACTTCTTTAAAAGCTTTCTTTAAGGTATTAATTCCAAAATCCAAAAAGATTTTCTTTTGAGGTGTTTCTTTCGGAGATTAGCTAAAAATGAAAAAAAAAATTCTTTTTATTTTCATTGGAACTTTAGGATATTGTACAAAGAAAAAAAATATACTTTGTCTTTTGTTTATCATTAGAATTTCTTCTTTAGGCAATCAAAATTGAAATCCAAAAATATTTTGTTTTATCTTTTTCACTGCTTGTTTCGAAATCTCGTGTCAGGTTGTTATATGAATATTCAAAATATGTTTCTGTGGTTTATTCTTTGGATTTCTTTCTTAAAAAAAAGAATCAAAAAATATTTTTCTCTTCTAGGGTTTTCTTTAATAATTTCTCATAGAATATTTGTCTTGAAAAATATATGATCGTTAAGCTTGAGTTTGGAATAGGTTATAGAACATTAAGTCTGGAAAATCCAAAAAAAAAGATTTTCTTCTTTTATTTCTTTTTCTCATCAGAGTAGTCATTAAGGTGAATAAGAAAGGGAAAAGAAAAGATGAAAAGAGAACGTTGGTTTGTTTACTTTATTTCCGATCTTCCAGAACTACGCAAAGATCTGATTCATGCGGCGTCTTGATACGTAGGCAACCTACATAGGGTTCGATCGAATTATTTTTTTATTATTAAAAGAAAAAAAAAGAAAAAGGAAAAATGGAAAAAAGAAAGGAAAAAGAAAAGGAAAAAAAAGAGGTAGAGTTGTGGGGTCTGAGAAATGAGAATGAAGAAAAAGAGCAATAATCAGAAAGAAAAAAGGGGAAAGAAAATGAGCGAGCTAAGAAGTGCGAGGAAAGAAAAGAAACGAGAAAGTTGAAATGCACAATTGGGATGATGCCAACTGACCTTTGTACCCTCGAAGTCATTTTAGAACCGATAACTGTGGCTAGGTGCATTGCACATGAAGTGAGATTATCTTATGTTAAATGCCCTAACGCTAACGTGATGACTTCATTTTGTTATATTCATACCAGAAGGGTGGTTGGTTTGTGGTTCCCGAAGTAGTAACTCCTCTCCACAACATAAAGTCCAAAGGCAATGGCAGGCAACAACAGAACTGAGTTGGTTGATACTGGGGCCCGAAAGCTGTTGGTTGAACAGGACAATGGGTTGGTTGAAGAGGTAAAGATGTTGAGACAACACATGGCGAACATGTATCAGGCTTGGATGACCAGGAAGGCACCACCCCCGGCACCACCTATCTTCCTAGATGCCACCCTTACCCAAGCTCCGGACACAATGCCAGATGATCCTCCATACTCTCCAGATCCACCCGCTTATCTCCAAGCTCATGATGCCCAATATTACCCCTCAGAGGTTGCCCACAAGGCTCCCTACTCATACAAACAGGGCCCGCGGGATGAGCATCATGTTGAAAATGAAAGGTTCACAGGAAGAGAAGGGAAAGATGGGATACCCATGAGGCTGAAAGGCATAGAACAATCCTTGAAGAATAAGCAAGGAAGGGGAGACCAGGGTAGCATGGCTTACAAAGAACTGTTTGTGTCCCCTGACGTTCGCCTGCCCGCGGGATTTAAAGTGCCAAAATTTAACTTGTATGATGGGTGTGGAGATCTGGTAGCCCACCTGAGGGTCTATTATAGTGAAATGAGAATTGTTGGAGAGAAAGATGACTTGATGATGGCATAATTCAGTGAGAGCCTGACTAGGTTAGGTTTGGACTGGCATACTCGTCAAGATGTTGGTAAGTGGCATAGATTGGGCGACCTGGCTCAAGATTTTGTGCGACTTTTTCAATACAAATCGGGCGTTACCCCAGACCGCTCCTCCCTATCTAAAATGGAAAGAAGTCGGAGGACAGCTTTAGAGAGTTTGGGCTCAGATGGAGGAAGCAAGCGGGTCGAGTCAGTACCCCGATTGGTGAAGAAAAAATGGTTGAGCTTTTCCTACAAGCCCAGGGGCCCACCTACTTCAGTCATTTGATCCCGGCCTTGGGAAAGCCTTTCAATGATGTGTTAAAAATGGGGGAGATGGTAGAAGAGGGAATCAAGTCAGGCAAAATCATGAGTTATTCGGCATTGAAAGATACTACGGAAGACATTCGGAACATCCTAGTAAGTTTGGGTGGAAGAAAGAGAAATAGAAAAGATGATCCGCCGGGCAGTCCCGATCAACACTTCCATCCTCGACATCGTCCTCGTGGATATCCTTGTGCACCAGATGATCCTCCCCAATGCCACTTCTCTCCACAGAACTCCCAAAGTCGTACATCACTTTCCCAGTACCCAGCTCCACAAACTGCCTATCTACCCCCACGAGCCTACTGAAAACCCCCTGGATCAGGTTTCCGGCCCAATCAAGCATTTAAGAACGAGAGGTTACAGAAGAAGAAAACCTACACTCCATTGGGAGAGTCATATGCCAGTCTGTTCCAGAGGCTAAGGAAATTGGACATGTTGAAGTCGATCCAGATAAAAATGCCAAACCATCTTCCAAAGAAGTTTGATTTTTCTCAAAGGTGTGCATATTGCTCAGATGCCCCGGGGCATGACATAGAGAAGTGTTGGAACCCGAAGAATGCGATTCAGAAGCTTATTGATGCAGGGGACATTGTCGTGCAAAATCCGGATGCAGTAGACACTAGCCAAAGTCCACCACCTGTGCATAATGAGACGCATATGGTGGGTATGATTTATTTTGAAAAGGAATGTGAGAATTCTTCTGGGAGCCTCGGAGGCCCACGTGCTACTAAGCTTTCAGCGCTATCAGAGGTTGATCTTAAGAACGAGCCGGCAAAAGGAACCCAAAAGCAACTTGTTAAGAACAATGTGATGAAGACTTGTGGAGTTCCTAGTATTGTTGATGTAGAATTCAGTGGCTAAGATACCGTGCTTGGTAATTGGGAAGACACTCCATTTCTTGGTCAGTCGGAGTGGAGTTTTGGTGGTTTATTTTGTTGTCATTTCTGTTGTCCGGGTTATTTCAGGCTTGTAATCCGGATATTGTCTTGTGAATCAAACCCTTCTATCCTTTTATTTTGCCTAGTTCCTTTAGTCGTAGCAACTCATTTAGTGTTACCTAGTTTTGTTCCAGGTTTGTGACCCCAGTTTAGTTTGCTTGTTTTGTTCAAACCCTTTCACCGTCTGTCTAATGCAATTTTCTACTTTCTGTTATTCCTAGTCATTTTTGTTTAGTTCTCTTTTCTTTTACATTTCTTTTCCTGTTGGCTCTAGTGACATGACATGCATACGTAATTTTCAGCCTAGGCTCCAAAGTTAGTTTAGTCATGAAGCAATGAAACAATTTTGAAGATGATAGGGGAACTTGAGGGAAATAAGAATAGATTTGGACACTTTGAGATCATTTGAAGCCCGAACCATGAGAAACTGGGGCAGATAGAACATAAAGCAACACTATTGAAATACATCATGCTGCATCGGTTTATAGCTAACGACAGGTTTGCCCCAAATTGGCAGGGGCACTTCATGGTAATGAGAGTGAGAGTGTTGTCCAAAGGTGCTTTGTATTTAACAGATGTAGAAGGCGAATGTGTGGATATGGTTATCAAGTCTGGCACAATCAAAAGATGTTACGAATGTTTTCCTTGGTTTGTTTAATCGTGTTGTTGGTGCTTGGTATGTTTTGAAGATTGGAATGACGAAGGCATTTTGTTCTGCTATCTAAACACCTTATCCTTCGTTACCCCTTTGAGCCTTATTTATTTTCTTTCATACCCATCTTTCAGAATCAGTAGCAAAGATCAAAAACACAAGCGTGAAAGATAAGTAAAGGAAAAAGAATGAAAGGAGAGAGAAGGAAAAAAGGAAGAAGAAAAGAAAAAAAAGAGAAGAGAAAAAGAGAAGAAAAAGAAAAAGAAAAAAAACAACAAAACAACAAAAAGAGAAAAGGAAGAAAGAAAAGAAAAGAAGAGAAAGAGGAAGAAAAAGAAAAGAGAAATCACAACGACAAAGTAATTTCTATGACATGAACTACGTTTGACCTGATTCCTTTTAAGGATACGTAGGCAGCCTCACGGTTCGGTCCCATCAAAATAAAAATCCAAAAGTCCCCAAGCAAGAAACTGGGGCAGAAGTTGTGGTTGTTGTAAGAAATCTGATTCCGAAAGTTGTAATTTTGAACCCATTTGAATTGTTTGGAGCCTTTGATACCCTTTCTTTCTAATCCTATCCAAAAGCACACGTTACGATCCAAAGAAAGACCTTCTGATCAGTCTTCGAGAGATGCCAAGTCGAGCAAGTAGAGGTGATTCATGTCAGGGGCAACACTCTGGTACAAGCAGGAAAAATAATGAAAATGAGAGAGTCTTATTGTTGAAAATCCTCACGGGCACCGTAAGGCGACGGGAGCTGAGAGAAATAAAAAATGAGAGAGTCTTAATTGTGAAAACCTTCACGGGCACCTTGAGGCGACTGTAAGTTGAGAGGAAGAACAAAATGAGAGAGGCTTGATGGTGAAAACCCCTCGGGCGCTACAAGTCGAATAAGGATTGTGAATCAGATTGGATAAGTGGAGCATTGAAGCCCAATTTCACGGCAAAAAGGTACAACAAGATCTGAACATTAGATTTGCTTAACGGAATAGGCCGCAGGTGCATGTCATGGTCATTAGAATTGGTATCCACATCCGATAGGTTTCTACTTTGTAGTTTTCTTGTTAGGAATCATCTCTTTCCATTGTCCTCTACTCTGTTCCTTTTGTCTTGTTTACTTCCTCTTCCTGAGTCTGTTTGGTCAAAACAAGTGAGAAATGACTTCAAAATTTGCCACCAGCTTTCCAATTGCGCAAAACGGGATCTAGTTAGCACATCAAAGTGTCATAAGTCCGGAAAGAACAACAAGCGCACTGAGCTGGTAACAATCAACATGCTTTGGGATTCGTGTGAAATACAAAGGCTTGGTATATATCAATTCATGGACAATGCAACAGAAGGAGGGCTAGGGTGAACGGATCAAAGGTATTTTCTGTGATAAGATTGACAAAAAGGGTGGTAAACCAGTGACAAGCAAGACCTTCCAAGCAGAAATCAAAGTTATCATGGCTAGCGATGGAGCAATAGACCTCAAGGCCAAGGCCAGTGGTTTGAGTCAAGAAAGAACAACATACACACTGAGGGGGGGGGGTGGCAATTGAAAACCGGACGGGTTTATAAATTGGGTCAAGGGGTCAGGTTAAAAAGTGAAATTGGGTCGTTTAATTTAGGTGGAATAGGGGTCAATTGAGGCTACAATTGCAATTGGAAATGGCTATGTATTAAATAACCAATTTCTCCCCTTTTAATTTTTTATAAAATAATTAAACTGGTTTTAAAAAATAAATTAAAAACACTGAGCTAATTAATAATATATAAAAATTAATCTAAAAATACTGGGAATAATTTTATAATTGTAAAATGCTTATTAATCGTAAAATAGGCTATAATTGTAATTTTATGTCATTTAGCTTAAAAACTAAAAAAATATGCAAGAAAATCACCTTAATTATACTTTGGTGTAAATATGAGAATATAAATAAATTATTCCAAAAATGATAATCCTGGGAGCAATTATTGGATTTTGCATCGTTAAAATAGACACTAAATTAATTTTAAAAATCTTAGAATTTGGGAAAAGTACCAAAACTCATGAGCATGCTTATATATGCATACACATGCTATTTTGAAAGTGATTTTGAGTATGAAAATACATAGGGAAAAATTGGGCATCAACAGCTGCCCCTCTTTACCCGAGAAGGATGAAAGAGTTGTCGGGTAAAGATGTGATGGCCAATTTTTGACCGAAAGAAACGATTTGGAAAGTTTTGACCGAGCTCCGGTTCCTGAGCTGCCTACATATCCCTGGTCTTATAGGAATCAGGCCATATGTAGTTCAGGGTCCATTGGCGGAATATGCCGATGGAGGTTTTTGAAAAGAACGGATGCGATGTTTAGATTGAGAAAGGTAACTTGATAGACTGCGGGGACTGGAGCGGGATCGCTCCTGATAAGACGGCTGTTGATAGCCGGGGTACCTGCAAATGAATAATACCAACATGTATTGTGCATAAATTTAAACGTGATGCAAGTTCCCATTGGACCATGAATGTTGTCTTCGGACAATTAGGATGATGTCCTTGGACCATGACGTCCTGGGCCATGAAGCGTATAATAAAGGATTCGCAGGCTATGAAATGATATTCTCGGGCCATGAGGATGATGCCTCCGAACCATGATGCCTTTGAATAATGATATGCGAAAGATAAAAGTGGGGTCCTCAGGCCATGGCATGGCGTTCTCGGGCTATGAAAATGGTGCCTCCGAACAATGACGCCCTTGGACAATTTGGCGATGTTTCAGGCCATAAAAATGCAGAAGGTGGCGATCTTTCAGCCGATGCAAGATTTAAATAAAGGTGGCGATATTTCAGCCAGTGCAAGAGAGGAAAGTGGCGATATTTCAGGCGATGCAGAATTTAAATAAAGGTGGCGATCTTGCAGCCAATGCAGGAGAGAAAAGTGGCGATATTTCAACAGATGCAGAATTTAAATAAAGTTGGCAGTCTTGCAGCCAATGCAAGAGAGAAAAGTGGTGATATTTCAGCCGATGCAGAATTTAAATAAGGGTGGCGATCTTTCAGCCGGTGCGGGATTTAAATAAAGGTGGCGATATTTCAGCCGATGCAGGATTTAAATAAAGGTGGAGATATTTCAGCCATGCAGGATTTAAATAAAGGTGGCGATATTTCAGCCAGCGGATGTAAATAAAAGTAGCGATATTTCAGCCAGCGGATGTAAATAAAAGTGGCGATATTTCAGCTGATGCAGGATTTAAATAAAAGTGGCGATATTTCAGCCATGCATGATGTAGATGAAGGTGGCGATCTTTCAGCTGATACAGATGGAGACAGGGCTTAGTCTCGGAAGGCAGAATGGTAGCCTTATGCAATGCAAGAATGCAGATGGAGACAATGCTTAGTCTCGGAAGGCAGAATAGTAGCCTTATGCAATGCAAGAATGCAGATGAGACAATGCTTAGTCTCGGAAGGCAGAATAGTAGCCTTATGCAATGCAAGAATGCAGATGGAGACAATGCTTAGTCTCGGAAGGCAGAATAGTAGCCTTATGCAATGCAAGAATGCAGATGGAGACAGTGCTTAGTCTCGGAAGGCAGAATGGTAGCCTTATGCAAGAGATGAAAGACGAATAGAATAACGATACTTAGCTGATAGCTGATAGCCGATTGCGATATTGTGGCTGTTGGGGATATTGTATGCGGATAGCAACTGTGAGTAGGTGTGAAGGTTAATTTGTGACTTGGGTACCTGTATCCAAAGAAAAATCGTGAGTTTTGTAAGGGGGGAGGTTAATTCGTCTTCCCGTGGACTTTGCTCGTCCTGCTTTGGTGTTATGTATCATTGGGGTAGCGTCGCTAAACAAAGCAACTTTGATAATGCTCATGCATGATTTAGTAAAACGATGTAACGTAAATACATAATTAAAATGATTTTCTTTTAGATGAACCGACGACTGCGACGCGGTTCAAGATATTGCAACCTTTCTCTTCGGAATTTTGAGGGTCCTCCTCAAAATTCTGCCTAGTTTACTGGGCCGGTGCTTCCGGCGGTTGCGTGCGATGAATGGCTGAAGATCGACTGCAGAATTTTGAGGTATCTCCTCAAAATTCTGCCCCAGCTTCCAATTGCCGGGGGAAATGAAATTGTGATTGAATTGTGACCAAACCCATAAGGCTACCTACGTATCCCCTCTTAAACGGGAATCAGGTCAGACGTAGTTCAAATTACATCATATAGAAAAGCATAAAGATTACACATAGTAACGCTTGACTGCATCTGAATTAATTGGCTTTGGCCAGACTTCTCCATCCATTTCTGCAAGTATGAGGGCTCCTCCTGTTAGAACCCGGTGAACCATGTACGGGCCCTGCCAGTTAGGAGAGAACTTCCCCTTAGCTTCATCCTGATATGGGAAAATTTTCTTCAACACCAACTACCCTGGCGTGAATTGTCTCGGCTTGACTCTTTTGTTGAAGGCTCTAGACATCCTATTATGATAAAATTGACCATGGCAAACGGCATTCATTATCTTCCCATCTATTAGAGCTAGTTGTTCGTAGCAGCTTTTTACCCATTCTACGTCGTCAAGTTCCGCTTCCTGTATGATCCTCAAGGAGGGAATCTCCACCTCGGCGGGAATAACTGCCTCTGTACCATAAACCAACTTATACGGAGTTGCTCCGGTTGATGTGCGAACTGTGGTACGGTATCCCAATAGAGCAAATGATAGCTTTTCGTGCCACTGCTTGTGTTTCTCTATCATCTTCCTTGTTATCTTCTTAATGTTCTTATTGGCTGCTTCTACAACTCCGTTCATCTGAGGTCTGTAGGCTGTAGAATTCTTGTGTTTAATCTTGAATGTTTCACACATTGCTTTCATCAGGTCACTGTTGAGATTGGAACCATTATCAGTAATGATTGACTCTGGGATGCCGAACCGGCAAACGATGCGGTCGCGGACAAAGTCTGCCACAACTTTCTTGGTCACTGCCTTATATGATGCTGCTTCAACCCATTTGGTGAAATAATCAATTGCTACCAGAATGAACCTGTGCCCGTTTGATGCAGCAGGCTCGATAGATCTGATAACATCCATTCCCCAAGCGGCGAACGGCCATGGCGAGCTTGTTGTAGTAAGCTCGTTTGGAGGCACTTTTATCATGTCTGCATGTATCTAACATCTATGGCATTTTCGGACATACTGGATGCAGTCCCTTTCCATAGTCATCCAAAAATATCCTGCCCGCAGTATCTTCTTTGCTAAGACAAAACCATTCATATGTGGACCACAGGTCCCTGCATGAACCTCTTCTAACAACCTGGATGCTTCCTTTGCTTCGACACACCTTACTAATCCCAAATCAGGAGTCCTCCTATATAGGATTCCTCCACTGTGAAAGAAGTGATTGGATAATCTTCGCAGTGTGCGCTTCGCAGTAGCGTTTGCAAGTTCTGGATATTCTCCTGTTGCCAAATATTCCTTGATATGGTGGAACCATGGTTTTCCATCTGCTTCTTCCTCGACATGAGCACAGTAAGCTGGCTGATCATGGATCTTTACTGGAATGGGATCAATGAAGTTCTTATCTAGATGCTGAATCATAGATGATAGGGTAGCCAATGCGTCGGCAAACTCATTCTGGACTCTGGGAACATGCTGGAATTCTGTCTTTGTAAACCTCTTCCTCAACTCCTGTACATGATGCAGATAAGGGAGTATCTTGGAGTTCTTGGTTGCCCATTCTCCTCGGACCTGATGTATGAGCAAATCTGAATCCCCGATTACTAGTAACTCCTGAATGTTCATATCAATGGCCAGCTTGAGCCCTAAGATCCAGGCTTCGTATTCGGCCGTGTTGTTGGTGCACGGGAACCTGAGCTTGGCAGACACCGTATAATGCTGACCTGTTTCTGATACTAGAACTGCTCCTATGCCAACTCCTTTGAAGTTTGCTGCTCCGTCGAAAAACATTCTCCAGCCATCATAGGATTCTGCGATATCTTCTCCTCTGAAAGAGACCTCTTCGTCAGGAAAATACATCTTTAGAGGCTCGTATTCTCCGTCCACGGGATTTTCGGCAAGATGATCTGCCAATTCTTGTCACTTAATTGCCTTCTGAGTCACGTAAACAATGTCGAATTCACTCAGCATGATTTGCCACTTGGCTAGCTTGCCCGTGGGCATGGGCTTCTGGAAGATGTACTTCAGCGGATCCATTCTCGATATGAGATAAGTGGTATAGGCACAGAAATAATGCCTCAACTTTTGGGCTACCCAAGTTAGAGCACAACAGGTGCGCTCTAATAGAGAATACCGGGCCTCATACGGGGTGAACTTCTTGCTGAGATAGTAGATGGCTTGCTCTTTTCTCCCCGTTTCGTCATGTTGTCCCAAAACACAACCGAATGCCCCATCCAATACTGCAAGGTAGAGCAACAGCGGTCTACCTGGTTCGGGCAGAACCAGAACTGGCGGCGTTGACATGTATTCCTTCATTCTGTCGAAGGCTTTCTGACAATCATCAGTCCATTTGGTGGTGGCGTCCTTCTTCAACATCTTAAAGATTGGCTCACAAATGACCGTGGACTGAGCGATGAAACGACTGATGTAGTTGAGTCTTCCCAAGAAACTCATAACCTCTTTCTTGTTATTTGGCGGTGGCAATTCTCGAATGGCCTTAACCTTTGACGGATCCAGTTCTATTCCTCGTCGACTTGCGATGAACCCAAGCAGTTTTTCGGCGGGAACCCCGAATGCACATTTGGCGAGATTTAGCTTCAGATTGTACCTTCTTAATCCGTTGAAGAACTTTCTCAGATCTTCCATGTGGTCAGTGGCTTTCTTGGATTTGATGATGACATCGTCCACATACACCTCGATCTCTTTGTGTATCATGTCATGGAAAATAGTAGTCATGTCCCTCATGTAGGTGGCCCCAGCATTCTTTAATCCAAACGACATCATCTTGTAACATACATCCCCACGGCGTAATCGAAAGCCGTTTTCT
>NW_017670961.1:58600-143721 GCF_001879085.1 Nicotiana attenuata
ATACGACCAGGCGAATATGTCCTCATATTCCCTTAGAAATTACGTGTACTATTTTTTTCTGATGGTGACAGATGAACACTGATCGCGTTTCCTTGACATTCTCGGTATCCCCCAAGTTGATAACCTCAGTTTCGTCCAAGTTAGACTTAGGCCTATTCTCAAAATCCTCAACTTCTCTAACAATCTCTTCTGGTATATCATCTTCTTCGGAGTCTATATCCGTTTGTTGCGTTGTCTCGTTGCATGTCACAATCGTCGGTTCCTCAAGATAAGTAATAGTAATGCTGTGTAGAATAAAGTAAATGATAAAAAGTAATAAGAGCAAGATTTATAAGAAACTGAAATGCTTTGATAAATTTCGTAATTTTTTTGAACATTGGAGCTCTTATTTCGAAATTAAAATGCGGAAAAGAAAAAGTCAACTAGCGAAAAATAAAGATGATGCATGGTGCTTTGCTCAGTCTTGCTACCTCGAAGCTTTCCGGGCCCTGGTGGTTCTGATGGACCATTATTGAGGCGCGTTCCTCGGCTCACAGCTTGTATGGAAGGGCCTTCCTCCCCTCCCTCCTCGAAAATGACATAACAGTCCATATTGTCATCTTCCAAGAATAAATTCTTCATTGCCGCCAACGCTTCCTCTTCTTCTGACCCATATATGATGTCTGCTGGCTGAAAAGTCTGCTCCAGGCGAGGTATCGGATGCTCCAATGGGTAGTAAGGACCGCGCCATGGTGGCGACCTTTCACTAAACTCTTTCCAGGTGTACTCATATCCCAAACCAAAAGCGGTACCGTGTTTCTTCAGCTTGATGGGTTTGGCGATTCCCTCGAGGTTTTTGCCGAGCCCCTTACCAGGTTCGTATCCACACCAATTCAATATGCTTTCAATCTTGTTATCCCACCATTTATCCTTGTCTACGGCGTTGAACCGCTCAATATGATGGTAGGTTTCCCCGCCTATCTTCCTTCTTCCTCCGATTGCTGCAATTGTCTGGCGACTGTATATGGGATTACTACCGTCGCCATGAATAATCACCTCTTGGTGATTCCACTCGAACTTCACTGCCTGGTGCAGGGTTGATGCCACATCTCTAGCGGCATGAATCCAAGGCCGTCCCAATAGCAAGTTGTAAGATGCTGGGACGTCTATCACTTGAAAGTCAATGTCGAACCAAGTTGGTCCCATTTGCAGACACAAGCTGATTTCCCCAATAGTGGATCTTTGGGATCCATCGAAAGCTTTGACATTGATGGCTCCATCCTTGATCTCATACAGGCTCTTTCCCAATGTTCTGAGAGTTACCAATGGACAAATATTGAGGCTGGACCCTCTGTCAACCAGAATTCTGGTGATGAAATAATCCTCGCATTGCACAGTGAATACTGTGCAATGCCTTGTTGTGGCTTAGCCCTTCCGGTGGCAGCTCATCCTCGTGGAAGGTGATTTTGTGGCTCTCCAATACTTGCCCTACCATGTTTGCCATTTCTCTTCCAGTTATGTTGCTGGGCACATATGCCTTGCTCAGCACTTTCAATAAGGCATTCTTATGTGTGTCAGAGCTTTGTAGCAGAGCTAAGATGGAGATCTGGGCTGGCGTCTTGTTCAGCTGATCGATGATTGAGTACTCCTTTGCTTGTATCTTCCTCCAGAGGTCATCAGGCCCAGTTTTAGTGACGGTTGGTCATCCGGAGGCTTGCCTACTGGACTCAGCTAGATGTTCTGGAGTATAAACCCTACCGGTTCTGGTCATAGCCTGTGCTGCAATTGCTTCTCCAGATTTGGTTTTCCCTTTCCTTCTCTCCTCGGCGGTGTAATCCCAAGGAATGGCCTTCCTATGGAATGGTGCTATGGCTGACATTGCTACAGGAATGGGTACCCTTGTTTTGGGAGGTAACACAACAACTTCAAATGGCACAGGTGCTTTCGAGGATCCAAACTCAACCTCAAATGGTCCTGGCATCTTTGTAGAAGACGATGTTTCAAGCTCAAGCGGTACGGACATATTCACTTCAGCATCCCCAGAAGGCTGGATCTGGACAACAATCAGATTAAGAGTGACTGTTGGTTTCTTTGGATTTTCACCCTCCGCAATCAATCCAATCGACCCTTTAGGGTCCCAATCATCTTCTATCTCGATCATGTGAACGCCTCCACCCTTGTGGTCAGGTAGAGGGTTGTTGCGAACATTAGGAGCAGGCTCCTTTGCCACGATGATCTTCTTGTCAATTAAAGCTTGGATTTTATCCTTCAGAGAGCGGCACTCATCAATGGTATGCCCCTTCATGCCGGAATGGTATGCACAGGTTTTGTTTGGGTTAATCCATTGGGATGGATTTTCTGGAGTTATGGCAGGGATAGGGGTGACGTAACCAGTAGCTTTGAGTCATTCATACAGCTGGTCGATCGGTTCGGCGATGGCGGTGTATTGTTTGGGAGGTCTACGGTCGAAGTTAGGTCGCGGTCTAGGAAGGTTTTGGCGGGTGGGAGGTGATTGATAGTGTGAGGGCTGAGCATTATAGGCTTGGTAGACGGGTGCGGGTTGGGAATATCTTGGTGAGGTAGGTTGATATGTGGGGGGCGGAGATGATTGGTAAGTAGGTGGTGGAGCTTGGTAAGAGGGCGGGGGTGCTTGGTAGTTTGGAGTAGGTTGATATGTGAGTGGGGGTAATGGATAGGTTTGGTACTTTATTGGGGATTTTGTTCTCTGTGCAACCATCAAGGCACTCACATCCTTTTTCTTGGACGTGCCACCAGACTGTAGAACCTTGTTGGTGGCGTGCAATGCCTCAAAGTTGGTGACCGTACCACTCTTAATGCCTTCCTCGATCCTCTCCCCTAGCTTGATGATGTCGGAAAATTTCTGACCCTCAATCAGCATCAACCTCTCATAATATTGTGGGTCCTGAGCTCGAACGAAAAACCTGTTCATCTGTTCTTCTTCCAAAGCCGGTCTGACCTTGGCAGCCTCTGATCTCCAACGAGTGGCATACTCGCGGAATGTCTCTGTGGGTTTCTTCTTTAAGTTCTGGATGTAGAACACTTCTGGCGCATTTTCCGTATTGAATCTGAACCTGTCCATGAAATCGGACGCCATACCTACCCAATTCGTCCACTTCTTGGGGTCTTGGCTAATGTACCAAGATAGAGCATCCCCTTTCAGACTTCTCATAAAGAGCTTCATGCGAATCTTTTCATCTCTTCCGACTCTGACCAGCTTGTCGCAGTATGTCCTCAAATGGATTCTGGGATCCCCTGTGCCATCAAATATCTCAAACTTGGGAGGTTTGTACCCTCGGGTAGTTCGACATCTGCTTGAATACAAAGGTCCTCGTAATTCAGTGCCTCGATACCTCTGTTTCCTTCAACACCCTGGACTCGGCTAGTCAGCTTCTTGAGTTCTGCAGCCAGGTTCCTGATAGGAGAGTCTTTGTCATTAGACTCTGGTTTGTTTGAAATTGGTTGAGTATAGTGTGGTATGGTTTCCACATAGATGGGAGTGTTGTGGAGATGATCATTTGTGGTGTTTAGCGGTTCAAGGATGAGCAATGGGGTGTTGTTTGAAGTGTGGCATGTGTTGCAGTGGTGATGGGGAGCGGGTTGATTTTGTGGTTTCGGGATGTTTTGTGGAGGTGTAGGATTTTGAGCATTGGGAAAGTTGACATCCGGGGTAGTAAGAGAAAATGACAAGTTTGCCAAGTTCCGAACTTGGTCCAGTTCTTCCTGAAACTTCAATATCTTCTGTTCAAGCTGGGAGGCACTTTCCTTGGAAACCTGAATACCCTGAGGAACCTCTAACCTTTCAACTGAGTTCTCCTTTCTGTTGCTAAAATCTTCCATTTTCCCCTTGTTCTTGTTTCTGATAGGACTCAGAGGAGGAGGAGGTGGAGGGCCCTTGGATCTTGTGGAGTAAGATGACGATGCCAGAATGCACGAACTAACCATTGGGGAAGGGGAATAAAACAAAAAGTGAAAACAAAAAAGGTAACAAGTTAGTGAGGATCATGAGGAGAAAACATTGCAATAGTTAAACACATAGTATAAATCGCAGCCTATTTTGGGAGCCTCATTGTGCTCGAGGTAGGCCAAGCGATAAGTTAATTTGGAGAACTTATAATGCTAAATGCCTCATTTTATTGATAAAAATAAGACGAATCCCAAAATGACACTAAAATTGCAGAAAGTAAAATGTCACTAATGACCATTGGCCTTATTACATTTTAAAGCAAAAGCAAAGACCCCTAACTACTTGGTCCCAGAAGGACCTTCCCCAGACTCGGCATCTTTAGCTCGATCGAACAGCTGTACCATCTCACGCAGTCCTAGTAGCAAACAGGCTCTAGCCAAGTGCTCTCCTTCGTTTCCCTCAGCGTTCTGGCAGTTTTCGATCCTCTGGATGAACTTTCTTTCCAACTCTACTAAACCCCGCTCTAAATACCCAGTCGCTTGTTGGCTCTGACAGCCATATCTTTCCATTCTTCAATCAGCTTTTGATGGCTTCTTGAATTTCCTGGTGCTCACTTTCGCATTCCCGAATCCTCTTGTGCAATTGATCGTACTTAACCTGTACTTCAGCCTTTTCGTCGATGACCCTGTGACCTCGAACGGACTCGGGTTGTCCTAACCCACTATGATCGTCCTCCGACCAACTTGGATAGTATGGAGTATAACCAGCATGGTATCTTTCTGGTTCTATGGAATCCCTTCCCAAGATGATTTTGCAGTGCCACATGTGTTGAGCTTGACACTTGTATGGGCTATCGTCGTCTTGGAAGTCGGCCCTGAAGTGACTCATCTGGTCGACCTTTGGTATGGCCTGCTTTCTTCCTGCCTGTCTCATGACTCGGAGAGGGGCATAGGGATAAGTTTTTCTCAGACCAATGAGTATAAGAAATGGTGCGTCCCGAGATCGGACGATGAACTCTTCAGTAGGGAACCATTCGAACATCCACTGCACTTTGTCTTCCTTCAGATTTTCAAACAACTCTACCCACCCTTTAGCATCTTCTGGTTGAGCAAACATGTTAGGCATATAGTTCATTCGCCTTGGCTGATGGAAGGCGATATGATCATCCCAGTCTCTGCGCAAAATCTCTTGCCGATATTCACCTCTTTGGAGGTGCTCCATGAGCCAAAGTTGGAGTATTAAGTTACAACCCTCAAAGTGATTGGCCCCTCGTTGACAGTTTTCCAGGGCTCGGTATATCTCAGCAACAATCATAGGTACTATGCTAAAAGGCTGCCCGCCAATCCCTTTCGTTAGAGTCTTGGTGACCATGGCTAGTCTAGTATGGATCCTAGCCTTCTTTATAGGAAATACTATCATCCCCAAAAAGCAGAACATGAAGACGAAGACCCTTCTGTGGATATGCCCCAATGAGGTGAGGGCAAATTCATCTGGGTAAGTGCGATAGGACTTGCTATGGCCGTACCTCTCTTACAGATAGTCGAAAGGAATGTAGGAGTCCTTCAAATAGGTCAAGTCTGGGTTTTTCTTTAGTCCCATCATCTTGAGGAAACCCCTGCCCTTGCAATTTTCTGGCATAAGAAAACCCGGAGTCTCCCAAGGAATACCAGCTAACCCTCCTATTTCCTCGAGCAAAGGTGTCATTTCAAGGTCCCCGAAGCGAAACTCAGATCTGTCGCTATCCCAAAATAAAGTTGCAGCCTCTATGATTTTGTTGTCGGGTTGGATTTCCAAAAGAGAAGACAAATTTCCCAAATATTTGCTGACGAGAGTCTGATCGCTGGAGCGAAGGTCTTCCCACCAGCTTAGCAACCTTGGGTGAATGTTGGTTACCATGCCGAATCTGGGGACTTCGTGCCTCATTTTTTGCAAAACAAAGTGTTAGACCCTTACCCCGCCGGACTCGACTTATTTAAACCAATAATTAGCATAAATGGCATTTAGCTCTCCAAATAAATGCATAGACGTGGTAGTGTCCGTTTGGGTTCCAAAGAAACCCAGTGGACTTTGGACAAGGCTATCTTAAAGAGTCATTATGTGGACAACATAACTGACTCGGCTAGGTTTGACAGTGATGCATGCACAGTTTAAACAGAATAAGGTTTCTATAGGGTATTAGACCGGTACCCTTGAGCGGACAACTCAAGAGGGAAAGGCACGGAACCGTCGACTGCACCGCTGATCGACTGGTTTTACCGCAATTACGCCTTTGCCAAATTTAGGGCGTGATAATATCGGAAGGGTGCAACCACTCATTATAAGTGTTGCTACGGTATTTGTTTGGCACGAGTGGAATATGATGTTGAAGATGCAATTACTAGAATGAAACACGTTGTCACGTATTTGCATGTTCATAAAGTAATGATTACAATGATTTCTCGTAATTACAACAGTATTGAAGGAAAGCAGTAAAAGCATTAAAGAAAAGAAAACAAAGAGCCAAGTCAGTTTTGAAGTAGAAGAAAAATAAAGACATTAAATAAAAGCAATAAAGAAGCAATAAAGTCACAAATAACATGAAATGGTAAAAACCTAAAGAATGAATCCCCAGCAGAGTCGCCATGCTGTCGATGCCCCCCTTTTCCTTTTAAAAGGCGAAATTGCGTTTACGACATTTGGGTGGACAACTCCTTTCCCTTTTAGGAATTGGGTTTTGGAGTTTGAAGAGTCACCACCTAATGATTAAGTGCATTAGGACACTAAGAAGGGTTTGAGTTGGAAAATCAGAGTTTGGGTAAGGGCTAGAAATTATCTCGAGGGGAAGGTGTTAGGCACCCCTCAAGATCCACTAGTGTGGTTCCCAGCCATGCTACAATTGTGACTTTAAAGCAAGTAAGCATACAAGACAATTTCACATAAGGACCTCGAGTAGATATGTATAATGGTTACTAAGCATGCTGAAATTTTGAATAGGTGATATCCTAGTTATTTGAAAGAATGTCTAAGTGCAAAAAAAGAGAGCAAATAATGAATATAAACAATCAGATACAGAAGTGGGTGAGCAGAAAATTTTATTTAGAAGAAGAGGACAGTGCAAAAATTAAAGGGGAAATTTTAATGACTGAAACAAAAATGCAGAATTTTGAAGAACTGAAAATTGTCAATCTAAAATAATTACATAAAGGAAGGGGCGTCCTAGGTTTGTAAAATACATGGATCATCCACACAACACCGGTAGCGAATCGTACGCATGGTGTTATCACGTGATCATCATCTCCATGTCTACCCTTCCCACCCCGTTAAGGTATTGAAGCACGGAATGGTATCGTTACTTATTGCATGCTATTACCCGTCCCGATCCTATCAGTTCCGGAGGCATTGGAACTACTTGTCCTAAAGGGAAGGGAATTGGGGCTTTTCAGAAGTTCAAGAAAGGATAAAATCTAGGCGACAATCAAAACATATAGTCAAATAGGGGGAGACAAACAGCAATTGGGGCTCAGACAGGCCTCCTCACTTAAATGCAAATACATAGCATGACTTCAGATACTGTTTAGGTATTTAATTAAAATAAGGCGTAGGATAGGCTGATTCATCACATATTTCTCAGATGAGGAGTCCAAATTGGCCTTGACTAGATGTAGTTATCAGAACTGATACAGTTAATCAATTACCTACTGGTTTGCCTAGGTGAAACTTATAGGCAGGATATCTAACAATGTAGGAGTATACAGATTTTAAGGAGGAGGTTTGCTGGTTTTATCAACAAATATCTGCAGACTTATGACTGATTCTAGATTCAAAACGCAAACTAAATCAGTTAATTTGCTCCTATAGGCATGATCTCTAAGCGTCATTGGTTTTAAAAAAAGACAGTTGTATAAATGCAAGAGTCCTATAGACCTGATATCTAGAATGAATTGGTTATTATTAAGCCTAAGATTGTTTGCCTAATGGTGTGTACATGCAGAAAAACATAAGGCATGATTTTATATGCAGAACCTATTGGCATGATCTCTAAAATGCGAAAATGCAGAAGTGCAGAAGCGTAGAAAAACTTATAGGCATGTTTTCTAAATGCAGAAGTGCAAAAATTGTAAATGACCTATAGGCAGGTTTTCTATATGCAGAAATGCAGAAATTATAGAAGATCCTATAGGCATGCTTTCTAAGCGCAGAAGATGCAGAATTATAAAAGATCTTATAGGCATGCTTTCTAAGCGCAAAAATGCAGAATTATAAAAGACCCTATAGGCATGTTTTCTACCCTTTACATGCATTCATTCCCATCCCTTTCCACTATCCATCCCCAATAGTTATTAGAAAGTTATTACAGACCGAATGGATCAAAAATAAAGTAAAAAAAATTACATCAGCGGTTACAGCTACATCTAATCAGCCTAATTCAGACTCAAAGTCCAACAATAGGAGATAAACCAACTTCCAGGATCAGAATTCCAAAAGACTTTCTCATATTTGGAGTGTGTCAAAGTTCCCAAGAGTCTCAAAGGGACTCCGGGCAGTGCTTACACCCCAAAAACATTTCAGAATCAAGAGCATAGTGCGGTGTGGAAAGGCCAGCTCCCAGATGTCTAAGTTAAGAGGGAACTCCGGGTCCCAAAGCAAGGCTCATAAGAGAGGGGCAGAACTTAGAATCTAAGAGTAAGTGTAAGTGCATAGGGGGAAGGGTATCAGGGAGAGACACGGCAGGCTGGTGGTCATGCCCAGCAATTGGGATGCTGGCACACCCCTGACCAGCCTGCTAGCCAAACATTGAGAGTTAGGATCCATTGTGGATCAAGTCATGGCCTGGGCAGTAATTAGGATACTGTCAGGCCAAGATCTTAACTCAGCACATAGAAGGGAATAGGGATAGGGATCCATGACAGAAACAGAAGCAAAGAAAAGAGATATGAAGCATAAATTACAGCATGTAAGCAATAAAGTAAACAAGAAGCCTGAAGCTGTAAAGTAAACACATAGGGGGTGAAGCAGAATATTTAAACAAAGGACATACCAGTTTCAAAGAAAATAAGTAAGCAAAAGTAGCCCTGAAAAAGCCGAATTGCAAACAGCAGTTCCAAAAGATCTCAAGTAAAGCAGGACTAGAAAAACATTATTGCTCGAAAAGTGAGTTCAGTGTGTGAGTGGTGTGTTTTTGTTTGTTTCTGATTATGAGAGAATTCCCTTATGATAGAAAGAGGGAGGACTAGGTCCTTATATAGTTTTTGAAAACAAGTGAGGCAGGCAAAGAGTGCACAAACATAGAAACCAATCAATTAGTATCAATTAAGACAACTAGACTCCTTTAATTAGGGGGTCTAGGTCAAACGGCTAATTGAGGTGAAATAAGGAGAAGAAATCAGTTTACTAAGGCTCGATTAAGGCAAGGAAACCATGTAGTGCAAAAATAGGGTCAAATACATAGTTGGTAATTAAGGAAAGATGGAATAGTAGTGTTCTTTATAAAGTAAAAATAAGGTATCAGTTTGGAAATTAGTCAAAAGGATCCCCGATCCTATTGTAATTCACAAAGAACCTCAGGTAATTAAGGAAAGAATAATTCAAACGTTGGTACAGAATCCCAGAAGAAATACACAAGACCAAGTATTTTAAGGAAAACATCGCAGGCCTAGGATTTTTACACAAACGGATCAAAAATAAACAGCCAGTAGGGTAAAGAAAAAAAAAAGAAAAAGGGGGTTCAATCGAGAGAAATCAGTGGTGAATCACTAGCATGATTAAAGGGATTTCAAAATCAATCCTTGGTGAAATCTTTTGGAAGGGAAGTTTTTCTCATATAAAGCATACAGTTCAAACAAAAGAAGAGTCTAACAATGAAAGTTTAAGAATCATGGGCAAGTAGGATTTGAGTTCGATTACGGGCTCACCGTGAGTCTGGAAACCTAGGGTTCCAAAGTGAAACCCTAATGCCATCAACCCAAAGAGAAACCCCAAATTTTAGGGTTTCAAATAGAATTAGAGGTGAGAAATCATTGAGAGAGGCAAACATACGCGATAGCAAACACATTGATTCAAAGGCATGCTTGAGAAAATATTGGAATTCAAAACAGATCTCAGAAGTTTAAATAAAGCAGGTAAGAGCAATACTTAGCAGGAATACCAACAAAACTCAGTAAAGTGAAACAAAATCAAAGAGCACGAACACATAGCAAAGAGTAAAGGACAAACAACCTAGTTTACATGTGAACAAGGAACAACAAAAAGATCTTGCAAAATCGAAATAAGAAAACAAACTTGAGCATAATAAGAAATAAACAAGCGAGTCTAAACACACATAAGAGAGAGCAAAAGAGTCAGAAAACATTTTAAAGAAACTTTTTCCAGAAACCCTAAAATTGGATTTGAACGGTTTTGAGAAAGAAAATTTGGGGAAAACCCTTAAAACGTCAAGTAAGGACCAAGCATGTCACAGATCTAAAAGAAATGAACGAGTATAGAACCTTAGAAGGCATAAAAATGGCAGAGAAGGCCCTAGAATGAGAAGGTCTTGAGGAAAGTCGTATCCTGAGTCAGAGAGACTTATATTGCTTTGAACATGCCGAAAAATGGCCGGAGAGGCCATGGATCTTGTAGATCTGAGGCAGATCTAAAGGTGACCATGGAAGTCAGGCCTCCAATCTTCGAATAGCTTAAGTTAGTGGTGAGGGAGAGCGAGCACAGGCCACCCATGGCCAGTATTACCATGGATTCCGGTGAGACGGGGATTGGTGGAATAGGGTTAGGGTTTCGAAGGGGGCTAGATAGGATTTGGGAGACGAGGGCGGCTGTCTTTGGGTAAATGAATTAGGGTTAGGGGGTTAGGAGTTTAGGGTTTAGGGTTTAGGGTTTAGGGTTTAGGGNAAACCGGACGGGTTTATAAATTGGGTCAAGGGGTCGGGTTAAAAAATGAAATTGGGTCGTTTAATTTAGGTGGAATAGGGGTCAATTGAGGCTACAATTGCAATTGGAAATGGCTATGTATTAAATAACCAATTTCTCCCCTTTTAATTTTTTATAAAATAATTAAACTGATTTTAAAAATAAATTAACAACACTGAACTAATTAATAATATATAGAAATTAATCTAAAAATACTGGGAATAATTTTATAATCGTAAATGCTTATTAATCGCAAAATAGGCTATAATTTCAATATTATGCCATTTAGCTTAAAAAACTATCAAATAAAATTATAAAAAATATGCAAGAAAATCACCTTAATTATACTTTAGTGTAAATATGAGAATATAAATAAATTATTCCCAAAATGATAATCTTGGGAGCAATTATTGGATTTTGCATCGTTAAAATAGACACTAAATTAATTTTAAAAATCTTAGAATTTGGGAAAAGTACCAAAACTCGTGAGCATGCTTATATATGCATACACATGCTATTTTGAAAGTATTTTTGAGTATGAAAATATATAGGGAAAAATTGGGTATCAAAACTCCTCCCAGCGTGGTCTGTGTTCCTCCACGTGAATTCTCCTTCAATGTATGTTAGATATCCTCCAAATTAGGTTTAGGACCCCTTTTATACGAGTTGGAACTGTGTAGGGTCGAAATAACCTTATCTCGGGCGAAATAGGAAAAATCGCGCACCACAGCGTCCAGACCAGCGCGAGGCGCTGGCCTTAGCGCTGGAAGCAGAATCGTTTACACTTTCAAATCTTTCAATGTTTTGCTTTTAATTGTATCTCTTCATTGTTTTTTCTTCCACTTGGGGGGACAAAACCCAAAGGGTGTCTCCCCTTTGTCTCCTTCTTTATTTTTTTTTTCTTTCGCGTTTTATTTATTATTGCTCCAAATCTCGTCACTTTATACCGCTTTATTCTTACACAGTTAAAATATAATACTAAGCATAATGTAATATAGCTAACACTCAAAAGATGAACAAAAGTACTAGAACATGAGGTAACAATGGGAAAATATATGCATTTTTGGCCGAACATCAACACCCCACACTTAGACTCTTGCTCGTCCTCGAGTAAGCATTAAAACTACTCCCAATAAATCAAGCCTAGAAATACCACTTCGGTTGATACTAACAATTGGGCCCTATAGCAACTCAACCATCAGATACACTTCCTGATCATCGTATAAGATATACAAGTCACAAACAAACTACAAACTTCTAACCTTCAAACCTCATAGACGGACTCTAACTTACCGTCGTTTTGCCACTTGTTGCATGAATACTTGGCTTATCTTGTTGCCCACGAATACTGGAATTTCTTGTAACTCATATGATCTCAACCATCACCTTTGATTTTTTTTCTTCCCGTTCATTAGCCACGATAGGTGCCGCTTTATTGTGGTGTGCATACAATGTTGTAGTGAGACTATTGTTAGAAGACCATTTCTTCTTCCAGTTACTCTGCTTAGGCTGAAGCCTTCTTCCTTATTTACTCAGCTAGCTTTCATTTTAGTATATAGGGAGACCTTCTGACTCATGTAAAGCTACAAGCTTATTACATTTTATACCCCGAAAGAATTTTTTGATGTTCTTACTCGCTTATAATTATCCTTAGTTACTTAGCTCTACGCCCTTGTGCTCGTAGGGTTGCTTCTGAACTGAAATCTTGACTCTCTCCTCAGTGGCACTTTCTTTTATGCTCGTTCACCTACTCTGTCAAATAAAGCTAATAATATCACCTATCTATCATGAAACCAGTGCTCTTACAAGAATAAATAGTCCATACACTCAAATCAAAGAATGAATATAATTTAAGGACTTAGCATCAAAGAACAAATCTCGCACTCACAAACGAATTCACATGTATGCACAAAGAACCATAGGCTTGCCCATTATGTACATTTCTACTAATTCAGTATGCTCGAATAGAATCAAATAGGACTTTAACGGGTTGTAATATTGGCTAAGGGACAGGTAGGAGAATTATATAATAGTGACTTGCACTTTCCTAAGCACTTTGCACTTTCACTTCATCACTCATTATTTTCATTTCTTCACTTTATTTTTCAGCCCTCTCTTCATCAATTATTTCACAAGTATTTCCCTCATATCAAGAACATTTAACTTTTTTTCAAAGCAATTTTTTTCGTTCTCTTATATTTTGTTTATGTCACATTCTTTTCAAGAGGGCCTTTTCATCACTTTGCAGCTATCGTTGGCCATCATTTTTCACTTAATCATCCCTTTCTTCAAATTTATCAATTAACATCACAGTCTAAGAAACAATGCTCAAGGAAGCAGGGAGCAAAAACTAGGGATTCAACAAAAGGATCAAGGCAAAAAATACGGCTTCCAAACAAAATGTTACAGGCTCAAAGGGATAACTAGTGGTACAATATTTGAAAAGGCTAAAATTCACAAGACATATCAAAGAAAGCCTATCATCATCTTCTATACAGAGCAACACTTTTATTTCGCTTCAATAACATGCAAGGCAAGTTCTAGACTAAGATGCATTACATGGAATATAGGTAAGAAATCCTCTCAATACATGGCACAAGTATCAATCAAGATGGATCAATTCTCCTCTAATACAGAAAGGATCATAGCGAACCAAAATAAGAATAAGCTATATACAGAGTCACAACCCAGAGCTTAGGTGTCAGAAAGTCTGCTATTTTATTCATTACCCAAGCACTTAGAGGAAAGTACTACTCAAGCTCGGGCCTAGATATGCTAGTATCAAACAAGTTACATATAGTTTTTCTTCTCCTAAAAAAATCTAATTGTAAAAGTAAAAAAGTTTACCTGGTTACATCCCCTGGAAAAGAACCGATGCAAAAAGAAAAACCAAGGGGGATTATTATCTAACTAAAACTAACTAGAAACAAAAATAAAATATTTTTGAATTTTTTTATGGGCCTTAATCTCTCAAGAAAGCTGTCCACAAAATTCATCATCAGGAAAAGTCCCAATTTTTTTATTTTTCTTCCTTTTTCATTTTTTTAAATATATTTGTAACAAAAACTACTATACTAAGACCGAGTACTACAACTAAGCTAAGATAGCACAGAAAATCACTCAGACAATCTCCTCACCCCACAGTTAAAATTGTGCGATGTCCTCATGTACACTGAAAATAATAAGAGGGTAAAAAAGACTCCCTGGTAGGCCGAAGCATTAGCAGCCCACGGGATACTCAGACTTTTCCCAAGTATGATCGCTTGTGCGGGTATCTCACACATATTTTCAACCACCTGCTCGCTTTTGTACATGCCCATTGGCTTTGACTCCATGCTCCTACAAAACATACAAATAACACTACAAAAAATAACATAATATAAAAACTAAACAAAAATAAAAAGAAAAGAAAAAAATAGAATTGGGTTGCCTCACAACAAGCGCCTTATTTATAGTCGTGTCACTACGCCATCGCTTCACCACATTTCCTTCCACTTTGAGGATATGAATTGCGCCCCCAACTTTGCATCAATTTTTCTATCATGTTCCTGGGGCGGTGGTGTAAAAATAAAGGAACCAAGCAATAGGTATCGCATCTTGCTCTTCTTGGCCTTTAAGTAAGGGATGTCGTTTTGTCTCCTTGGCATCACAAATTTCAAAATATAAGCACTTTGTTCCCCATTCATTGACTCCTCCATAGGCTCAAATGGATCAATTCTCATGTCACCAATCAAACACAATGTTGAAAAATGGTTAGAATGAGGTCAAATGCGCTCCAACTCTAGAATCGCTTCACTTTTGACATGCTCACTTTTGCACACTTCGTCAACCTTGGAACCATTAATAATATTTTGGTTTTTTTGCCAAAATATTTATGCCAAACTAACTAGAAAGCATCATATTAACTAAAGTTTGAGGGAGGAGAAGCCTCCTAGTGTGAATTTTGGCTTAGTTCGGTGGCATTCTTAGGGCACGTGGTGTCCAGTGAGGGGATTAAGGTAGATCCAAAGAAGATAGAGAAATTTCAGAGTTGTCCCAGACCGTCTTCAGCTACTGAGATTCGGAGTTTTCTCGGTTGGGCCGGATATAATCGTCGCTTTGTGGAGGGTTTCGTCCATTCCAAAGCCTTTGACCAGATTGACTACAGCTTCAGTTCTAGTTTTGCCTTCGACATCGGGTTCTTGTACTGTGTATTATGATTCTTCTCAGATTAGTATTGGGTGTGTCTTGATGTGGCAGGGTAGAGTGATTGCTTATGCTTCGCGCCAGTTGAAGCCCTATGAGAAGAACTACCTTGTTCATGATTTGGAATTAGCAGTCATCGTTCATGCATTAAAGATTTGGAGGCATTATCTCTATGGTGTGTCTTGTAAGGTATTTACGGATCATCAAAGCTCTAGCACTTATTCAAACAAAAGGATCTGAATTTGAGGCAACATATATGATTGGAGATGCTAAAAGGTTATGATATTATCATTCTGTATCATCCTGGGAAGGCCAATGTGGTGGCCGATGTCTTGAGTTGAAAGGCTGTGAGTATGGGTAGTCTTGCATTTATTTGTGTTGGTGAGAGACTGCTTGCATCAGATGTTCAGGCCTTGTCCAATCAGTTCGTGAGATTAGATGTTTCGGAGTCCACTCGGGTTCTAGCTAGTGTGGTTTCTCGGTCTTCCTTATATGATCGCATCAGAGAGCATCAGTATGATGATCCCCATTTACTTGTCCTTAAGGACACGGTTCAATATGGTAATGCCAAGGATGTTACTATTGGGGATGATGGGGTGTTGCGGATGCACGGTCGGATTTGTGTGCCCAATGTAGATGGACTACGTGAGTTGATTCTTCAGGAGGCCCACAGTTCGCAATATTCCATTCATCAGAGTGCCGCAAAGATGAATCAGGACTTGAGGCAGCATTATTGGTGGAGGAAGATAAAGAAAGATATAGTAGGGTTTGTAGCTCGGTGCTTAAATTTCCATCAGGTGAAGTACGAACATCAGAGACCGGGCGGATTGCTTCGCAGGCTTGAGATTCCTGAGTGGACATAGGAGCGTATCACCATGGATTTTGTAGTTGGGCTCCCCTGGACTTCTAGGAAGTTTGATGCTATTTGGGTAATGGTGGAACGGTTGACTATGTTGGTGCATTTTATTCCAGTTGGGACTACTTATTCTTCGGAGCGGTTGGCTGAGATCTACATCTACAAGATTGTTCACCTTAACGGTGTGTTGGTGTCCATCATTTTAGATCGCGGCACACATTTTACATCGTAGTTTTGGAAGTCAGTGCAATGAGGGTTAAGCACACAGGTTGAGTTGAGTACTTCCACCCTCAGAAGGACCGACAGCCCGAGTACACTATACAGATCTTGGAGGATATGCTACATGCTGTGTCACAGATTTTGGGGGTTCTTGGATCAGTTTCTGCCGTAAGCTTACCTACAATTACAGCTACCAATCGAGCATTCAGATGGCTCCGTATGTAGCTTTGTATGGGAGACGGTGTCGATCTCCGGTGGGTTGGTTTGAGCCGGGTGATGCTAGGCTATTGGGTACTAACTTGGTTCAGGAAGCTTTGTACAAGTTTAAGTTGATTCAGGATCAGTTTCGAATGGCGCAGTCTAGACAGAAGAGTTACACCGATCGGAAGGTCCGTGATGTTGCTTACATGGTGGGGGAGAAGGTACTACTCAGAGTTTCACCCATGGAGAGTGTTATGAGGTTTGGAAAGAAGGGAAAGTTGAGCCCTCGATATATTGGGCCTCTTGAGGTGCTTGAGAGGATCAGAGAGGTAGCTTCAGGCTTGCATTGCCGCCTAGTCTATCGAGTGTGCATCCAGTGTTTCATGTTTCCATGCTCCGGAAGTATGTCGGCGATCTGTATTATATTTTGGACCTCAGCACGGTTTAGTTAGATGGTGATTTGACTTATGATGTGGCGCCGATGGGCATTCTAGATCGGCAAGTTTGAAAGTTGAGGTAAAAGGACACAACTTCAGTGAATAAGTGAGGTCAAAGGATATTCTGTATGCTGATTTTGGACTTAGGAGTGTGTCCGGATATTGATTTGGAGGTCCGTAGATGATTTTGGCTTGAAATGGCGAAAGTTAGAAAATTAGGAGTTTGGAGATTTGAGAAGTTTTACCGAGAGTTGACTTTGTGGTTAACGGTCTCAAATTTTGGTTTTGGATATTGGAATAGGTATGTTGTGTCATTTACGACTTGTATGCAAAATTTGAGGTCTATCAGAGTTGATTTGATAGGTTTCGGCATCGAATATAGAAGTTAGAGGGTCATAAGTTCATTAGGCTTGAATTGATATGCGATTCGTGGTTTTAGTGTTGTTTGATGTTATTTGATGCTTCGAGTGAGTTTTATGATGTTTTAAGACTTGTTGGTATGTTTGGTTGAGGTCCTGGGGGCCTCGGGTGGATTGCGTATAGTTAACGAATCGAACTTTTAACTTAAGATATGGCTTAGGAGTTCTAGATTAATGTGATCGCACCTACGATGGATTTGGTCGCAGGTGCACGAACGCAGAAGCGAGGGAACAGTCGCAAATGCGGACTGGAAAGGATTGGCAGTAGTCGCAGGTGCGAGGTCATTTTCTACACCTGCAAGGTTGCAAATGCGATGAAGGGTCACAGGTGCGAGGTCTGGGAGTAAGCCTGGGGAACACAGGTGCGGAGCGAGTTCCGCAGATGTGGACTCGCATCTGCACAAGTTTGATCGGAGATGCGGAAGTGGGCTGGAATGGGTGGATCGCAGAAGCGATGGAAATTTCTACAAAAGCAGGACCGTAGGTATGGTTTGTTGGAGCGTAGGTGCGAAAGCACCGAGCAGAATAAGGATTTGTGGATTTTGGGGTTTTGTCATTTTTGGACTTTAGAAGCTCGGTTGGGGGCGATTTTTGAGAGAGGATTCACGAGAATTCTTGAGGTAAGCCACTGTTGATCATTTTTATTCAATAATATTGAATTACCTTGAATTTTCCACCTAGTTTACGTGCTTTTAAGGTGTAATTTTAGGAGTTTTGGGCTAGAGATTAGAAAATAAATATATGGGGATTTGAGTGGCGATTTGGTGTCGGAATTTGGCAAATTTGGTATGGTTGGACTCGTGGTTGAATGGATGTTCGAATTTTGTAACTTTTGTTGTATTCCGAGACATGGGCCCCAGGGTTGGCTTTGAGTTGACTTTTTGAAATTGATTAAGAACTTAGAAGTTTTCATATGGAATTGATTCCTATAGCTTGTGTTGATAGTATTACGTTATTTTGACTAGATTTGAGCCTTTCGGAGGGTGATACGCGTGAGAAGGGCTTGCTAGCGGAGTGATACAATTTGCTAGAGGTAAGTATCTTTTTTAAACTGGGTCGAGGCACTAGTTGCCTAAATTGTTATGATAGCTACGTGCTATTGGGTGCGCACAGGTGTAGGGATGAACAAATGTGCGGGCACCGGATTCATTTATTCATGTTCGGGTTATGCGCGGGCTCTTATGAGCTGAGGATTTACTGTTAAGCTTTATGCTATGATGTTTCCCTATTTGTAACATTTGTTGTGAATTTTTTTAGCCATGTTTGAGGCTACATAGAGGTGTAATCCCTAAATGATCTTGATAAATGCTTTCAGTGATGAAATTGCCGATTGAGCTACGATAGCACACTTTCAACATGCCTACACTTTAGCATGTCATGTATACCAGTCCTGGAGCATGAGAATCTTATTTCATTCATCATATACATGTATGCTTGCTTAACTGCTCCTGTATGATATGATTGGACTAGAGGCATGTGACTATGTCGGGTGGATTATGTTATTGGCACGTGAGTTGTCCATGTATCACATGAGTTGTCCGTTCGGATCCATCTATTGTTATTATTGGTACGTGAATTGTCCATGCAGATCCATATATTGATATCATTGACACGTGAGTTGTCTGTGTCGCACATGAGTTGTCCGTGCAAGTTCTATTGTTCGCATGTGAGTTGTCCGTGCAGCACGTGAGTTGCCCGTACAGTGTGTGGAATTTGCATTTCCTTGATCATGTATCTGATTTAATTGTTTCCTTCCTCTATATGCTATGATATTGTTTGAGCTAGGTATTTGAGAAAATGTGCACATGCACATCCGGATATTCTTTTCATGAAATTTGATGAGTTGGTTTTAAAGATAGTTTTGTGCTGATTCATAAAGGCAGAACCACACCGGAGTTGCTAGTATTATCAACAATATAAGCTTCTCTTACCTTGACTTGTTTATTTATGATACTATTTGAGTTGTTTGTACTCATACTACATTTTACACTTCATGTGCAGACCCAAGTACTTCCGGACATGGAGGTTGCTAGTGTTGGAGCTTGATCAGTTCGAAGACTGTCGACGTAGCTGCTTGGCATCCGCAGACCTTGGCTCTCCTCCTTTATTTCTAGATTATTTATATGAACTGTTCTACCTTGCTAGACAGTATTTCATCATTCAGACCATGTTATTGTATAGATGCTTATGTACTCAGTGACACCCGGATTTATGGGAAATTCTGTATTGAGATGCGGTGTTTTCATCCTATTATTTTGAGATTTTATTTACTTAAACCTACTTCAGTATGTCCTATATTTAAAGATGTGTGGTTAATGTGAGTGTCGGCTTGCCTAATATTATGATCACGACATGTGAGATTTGGGTCGTGACACATATGAACACTGAACTTTCATGAACACTTGCATACTAAACTAAATTACTGAACTGAATGACTACTGCATTGACTGAATATTTAGCTGACTGAATACTGAAAGACAGGAGACTATAATATAAGTTCTAAATGAAAAGGATAGTTACCTTCAACATTTCTCCGCAACCCCCCCCCCCCCCCCCCGCGCTATCATAGCATATGACAAGCCTCACAGGGCATCATAATGCGCATAACATGAAACATATACGTGAATATTGGTCTGCCATAGATACGTGAATACTGAACTAACATGGATATATGAATACTGAACTGACATGAATATTTGAGTACTGAACTGGCATGAATATCTGAGTACCGGACTGACATGAGTATCTGAGTACTGAACTAACATGAGTATCCGATACTTAACTGACATGAGTATCTGAGTACTGAATCGATATGAATGTTATAACATGAGATCTGAATACTAGAAACTTGAATGTTATAACATGACACGTGAAATACCGGGTGTACCACCGCCAATTCTGGTGGCAACTCTAACTCATAATCTACTTGCTAGATCCTTCGTAGGATCCTATACGGCCCGATGTATCTAGGATTGAGATTTCTTTTCATCCCGAACCTTATAACACCTTTTATAGGCAAAACTTTTAGAAACACTCAATCATCAACTTGAAACTCTAGGTCTCTGTGTCGCATGTTCTAACAGAACTTTTGGAAACTATAAGTTGTCTTCAAATTCTCTTAAATCAACTTTACCTTCTCAATAGCCTGACAGACCAAATCTTCCCAACTACTCTATTTCACCAACTTCGAACCAACCAATTGGCGATGTACACCTTTGCCCATACATAGCTTCGTACGGTGCCATATTTATACCAGAATGGTAGTTGTTATTATAAGAAAACTCAACGAGAGGTATGTGATTATCCCAATTACCTTTAAAATCAAGGACATATCCTCAAGTGTCTGAATAATGCGCTCTGCCTGGCCATCTTTCTAAGGATGAAAAACTTGTGCCTAATCCTTTCTGAGTGGACTTCTAAAGTTCGTTGTAAACTGAGCACCACGATATAAAATGATGGAAGTCCTATGCACTCTGATATTTATTGGATATACAACTTGGCATAATCCTCTACTGAATCTATAGTCTTCACTAGCAAGAGGTGAGCTGACTTGGTAAGTCGATCTACAATCACCCAACCAAATTATGCTTTCAAAATTTAAAATAAGCGAGATAATCCTGTTATAAAGTCCATATTTACCATCTCCACTCAAGAATATGTGTATTTTGTGGTAAAACAGTGGCTTTCTATTGCTTGACTTTCACTTGCTTATCATTCGGACACTTGGCCACAAGGTCTGTGATGCTCCCCCTACCCCCCACCCCCCCTTTTACGTTCCACCAATAAATCTCCTTGAGCATGATACATCTTTGGGGATCCTAGATGGATAGAATACCTGGAATTATGGGCTTCTATCATGATCTCCCTCTCTAAGTCCATCTAGTTTGGAATACACAGTCTGTCTTGGTACCTCAAAGTACCATCATCTCCCCCTTGAAGAAAAGCCATCATCTTATGCTTGTGAATCCCCTCTTTCAGCTGCAATAAGTAAGGATCATCAAACTATTTCTCCTTCACTCCGGCTACTAAGGAGGGACAAGTCCTATTCTGGACAGCAACTCCACCATCTTCGGAGTCCGAAAGTCGAACTCCTAGCTTGGCTAAGCGGTGAACTTCTTTCACCATAGTTCTCATGTCTGCCTCAATCAAGAGCTATACTTCCCATACTTGATTGTCTTTAAGGTACTTCTGAAAAATACTTATAGTATTGTTGTGAGCTAAGTATTTGACCAGTACTATGAAGATTAGAGTCTCGTGCAATGGAACTACCCCCGTGATACATAACTGGGCATGATTTTATAGTTTTTATATCCCATGCTAACTATGCGGGTTCCAAATCTCCAACTGGACTTACAAAATATTTTCACATCCCCCCTTTAGCTAAAGGTTAAGGTCTTGTACCTGCGGATCCTTCTATTTAGTTGGGATCCGAACAACTTTCCTTATCTTCTGCAATTCTTTGCACTTCACGTCAATGACGACTCATCTTCCGACTTACTTCTGAGCAAACTTACTTACTAGGAAAAACTAGATTACTTACATAAACAGAAAGCTAATGTATTCACAGTTATCATATACTATCTTAATGATTTAACTCTGCTCACACTGTCAATCTTAGGAAATCCCCTTTTCAATAACTCTTAAAGGCTATTCTTTTGTAGCTTTTTCTCTTACTACCGAGCTAATTTTTTTTTCTTTCATTGTCACTGTACTACGGGTTTAATTTAAACTATTTGGGTCTAACAGATGTTCGGTGTTTCAAATTGTTACCAACTGACTAGTGTTAACCTGGCTAAGTAAATCAAATTGTACCTCTACCAGCTCAGCTGAAATTGCTAATTCACTATCTACGCCTGGGTAACAGGCCCTTTGATTTGCTCGTTACCTCGTTTATCTTTCGCCCATCGTTAAAACTCACAGTACTAGCATCATCTGCTTCAACAAATTAGCTCGGGAATGGATCACGTATTTTTAGAGTCCCATTTAATAAATTTAATTGTTGTTACCATTTTCACGGTAAACAGAGATAAAATGCTCAGCTTTTTTACAGTTTTCCGAAAATAGTTTCGCTTTTCAAGAATATCAGTGAAACTAAAATCCTTTACCGAAATCGTCGTAAAATATGAGATAGTTTGAAAACTGTAATTTTTTCTAAAAATCCTTTTCACAATAAATAAGATGTTTCATTTTCTTTCCAGATAGCAAGTGTGAAATACCTCTCTATGCCACATATCAATGTGTGTAAAAGTCATGAATGACGTGATACCGTACATCATGAGGAAAAATGCATATCTATGCATGTATGTCATGTGTGCATGCCAATGCAATGTGTCTCAGAGATGCATCATGTACTCACACTCTTAGAGTACTCAATCTCGCTGTCTCAAACTTTCCACTCATCATGATCAATCATTCGATAGTGTATATAGCCCATTTGGCCCAGGGAAGATCCATCCCGGAATATATACATCACTGACCATCAGTCACTCAATACCGAGGAAGGCCAATCCGGCCCCATGCAGAAGACCCATCTCCAGGTATATAAATGCTTCGGACAAGATCCATCCCTCAATATAATCAACCCCGCTCACTGGGGGTGTGTAAGGACTCCGGAGGGGCTCCTTCAGCCCAAGCGCTATCACAAGCCAGATCCAGGCATAAATCAATATAGCATGTTGTGATGTTCAGCCCAATCCCATAACTGTCACTCATAATCAGGCTCTCGACCTAACTCAGTCATCAATCTCTCCAGTCTCAGCCACGGGCTCACAATGTCATGAAGACTAACCCGGAATATTGATATGATGTGCCAATGAATAATAACTAAGACTGAGATATGATATAAATGCATGAATATGTCTGAGTACGAAATATCAATGAAAACCAGTGGGATGACAGCAAGAAATGACTACTATGGGTCCCAACAGTATCGGCATAAAGCCTAAACATGATATCTAGCATCATTAACAGCTCAATTACTTTATCACATGGTGAAAACACAGATATCAACAAGATAAGGCCACTATACAGTGCCATGGAGAAAACCAGAGTCACAATTTACAAGGTGCACGCCCACATTCCCGTCACCTTGCATGTGCGTCACCTCAACACCAATCACATAACACATAATTCAGGGTTTCATACCCTCAGCACTAAGTTTAGGAGAGTTATTTACCTCGAACAAGCCAATTCCAATACCGAGCAAGCCAAGCAATGGTCCAAATATGCCATCTCGCGCGTTTCGACCTGCTAACGGCTCAAAACTAACCAAAAACAACTCAAATACATCAAACAATGCTAAAGGAACCAATCCCAATTTAAAAAGGTCGAATTTTTATCAAAAGCCCAAAATCGGCCAACAAGCCCAACCCGGTGCCCGCACCTCGGAACCCGAGAAAACTCACAAAATCTGACAGCCCATTCAATTATGAGTCCAACCATGCTAATTTTACTCAAATTTGACTTTGAATGGATGTTCAAAACTTAAAATTTCACTTGAGAATCATCAATCAAATTCCAAAAACGAATATGGATTCATGAAATATAACCAAAACCGAGTAGAGAACACCCCCCAATCTATATGGTGAAAATCGCCTCCAAAATCACCCAAATCCGAGCTTCCCAACTCAAAATATGACCAAATGAGCAAACTCTTATTTTATATATTTTTGTGCCAGCTGTTCTGCCTCGTTTCTCATGCCAAACGATCTCGAAACTCGCTTTTATGCATCTAATGGATTCCTTGTGAAATTTTAGTCAAGTTAGGCTTTTGAGTCACTCCATTTGACCTTATAATGAAGGAGATATGTTGGTTTCAAGATTTGCAAATAGTGCAGATTTTTTAATACGAATTCAGTGACAATTTCGTAATTAATCTAAAAAAATCTTGCAACCCAATTCTTAGTAAATTTACCATAAATTCCTTATACGATGTCCAAATTCGACGATTCTTTTTGCTATGGCTTCGTAATTACGATACGAATCTAATGCTTCAATCAAAACATAAATCGGAGCTTATTTGCTTAATGTGGTACCATTTATGCTTGAAGAAACGACGTCGAAACATAAGAAAAACGAGCGTAATGCAGCCCAAACCTATCCGAAACTCACCCGAGCCCCTCGGGACCCCGTACAAACATACTAACAAGTCCCATAACATAACACGGACCAACTCGAGGCCTCAAATAATCCATAACAAACATTGAAACGACGAAACGCGCCTCAAATCAAACTTAATGAACTTTTGAACTTACGACTTCAAAAAACTCGCGCCGAAACATATCAAATCAACTCGGAATGAACTCAAATTTTGCACACAAATCCTAATATATCATACGGAGCCACTCGTGCCCCCAAACTACCAAGCAAAATGCAAATGCTCAAAACGACCGGTCTGGTCGTTACATTCTCCCCCACTTAAATATGCGTTCGTCCTGAAACGTGCCAAGAGTTGTTCCTAAGCGTGAAACCGCCATGTAACCTTACCATGCACATACCCGGGGGTGTTCCCGTCACCCAATTCCATATAGGCCCGACAACACAACATAACTGAAGATCAATACTTCAACCTTAGTCCGTAAACCACAGAATCTAATTTTCAACATCCGGAATTTACTACAAGACCCGAACATTGCATCTACACAATGTCTAAGCCTGAACAAGCTATATCAAGTCATAACCACAACCCAAGATGTAATCACCCAACAAACCACACGACTCGCATACTCGTAGTAAAATTTCTAATCACAGTAGCTGCTCAAAATAACCCAATATCGGTAATAAACCTCATGAGTCATGTCAAACAAAACCTCGTTTTAAAGCCTTTGTGTACTGCTGATGATGAAAGAAACACGCAAAAACTCATAACCATTCATCAAATCAACCAGTTGTGAACTCCCTCTCCTTCGATAGGAACTATAGCAAATTTTTAAGCCGATCGACAATAATATCCTTCCAAATATACCGCAATCAGATCCAATAGCACCCATTCTAGGTCCGATAACCTCCTCTTATCTAATATAATCACTATAGTAACATACCATATCCATACAATCTAAATCCACAAGCCGTGCAATCCGTGCACCAGTAAGCAACAATCCCAATGTACTCAAATCATAGAAAACGACTCAAATGAAAGGACTGTCCCGCAAGCTTAACAAGTACTACCAAAACGAAATGCCAAAAATCCATCACACACCTTAGGACCATCTCACGAATCTAACACAACGGTTCATACCTCAACATAACTCCGCTGCAATGCGTGACCCCATCCAAATACTGGTCCATGGCATATACCTCAAGCCACCTTGCTCAAAATCAACAACCACGCAAAATTCGACATCAAGCACACAAAGTGCATTACCATAACCACGGAGAAGCAAATGACACAACGCCACACAAAACCCCAAAAAGCATAACCAATACGCAAGCAATCATGCAATACCCAAATACCCATATCGTTCAAATTCCGCTATAAGGCCCCAATAGAACCGCACCATGTGTGCATATAACAAACGAATAACAACCCTCGTAGCATAGAAGAGTAACTCACGGATCATATCAGAACACGAATGAGCTCAACAACAGCCGAATGGCACATCCCTCAACCATAGAAGTATGGAGCCAACCAATCCGACCCGGTGTAGAATACACATCCTAATTGGGCCTACCAATGGACCCCAAATCAACTCTGGTCATCCACAAATTGATAAATAACCCTTCGAAGGTCCACAATGGCCTAACATAACGCATACCATCCTCTGACTAGCTTTGGACACATTTTCACAGTCCACAACCACGAAACAATTTGCTCTTAAGAACTCCCAGTCTCCAAATCCATAGAACACACGAATCACCATATCTAATCCCTAACTCCACCTCCCTAATGTCTAACACATCTCTAATACACGATAATCCCATATGGAATACTTCTAAAATTCTTCTGTGCCACAAAGCAAAATTTGAATATCAACAGCTGATCAACTAGACGAGTACCACAATACCAATAAAGTTATCCATAAATCAAAACACATTGCCCCTTTCAAGCCATACCAAATAGTAATACCATTTACTTAGTCATCTGAAACCGTCTATGTTGCCTAAGAAATTACATCCTTTCATTCAAAACCGAATCGTGACCTTGCACTTGCCAATTCAATCCCACACACCACACCACATATACCATGCCATTATATGAAAAATACGAGAACTTCATAATCCACTCCGAGTCACGAGCAACTACATACTAAATTAGCCAAGAACCTTCCATTTGATCCCATCCAGGAGAAATCACAATACGCAACTTGTCCCACACGCCAGTAGGAAATGTACATCTCAAACCATGGTAGAAACCATCAAGAACTCTTCGAAACCCATTTGCACTTAACCAAACAGTAAGACTGAATCCCTCTAACTCAACCAAGTTACGCAAGCCATCAGAACTCGAGGGTATCACCACAAAACACCTGTAGAAACTCACTACATCATAAGAACCAGAAGAGTCAATCACATCCGTTACCATGCTGATCCAACCCGTTACTAAGTTGTCCTAATTATCTGAGTTCCTTCCGAATTGCCTTCAAATTGATATTTTTCCTTGCTAGAACACTACTATCCTTAACCAAAACTTTCCCTACGAACTTTAGCATAGGACCACACCGCCCTAAGACTCATAAGTCGCTGAATTCCCTTTTAAGCACACCAAAAGTATCACAACCGAGATACCTACTTTGAAGAGACCTTGGATCTAAAGATGTTCCTCTTACCTTCCTGATACTGAAATATAGAATCTATAAGGATATAGAAATGCCGCAAGTCTCGACATCATCCAATGTAAATCTCAATTCTAGCCATATGCAAATCCTGAAAATTCCAATTGCTACATATAATTCTTGAACCCATTAGAATGATTCTCGAGAGTCATCCACTCTGCTCAAATCTCAATTAGACTGATCAAACGGACCGAACGACCTGTGCCCCATTAGCACACCAACACCCAAGGAAGTAACCCCACCTTAATGCAACCAAATAAATCATTGCTCCATGCACATTACATCCTTCACCAATAACAACTCAAATCATTTCGTGATTTCCATATACACATAGAGTGTAATACAACCCGTATCCATAAATTCCCTTACTCGAGTCATCCCCGATCTCACCCTCTGCAGAACATAACTCATTCACAAGTATACCTCAAACCGAAACCGATACAACACATAATCATGTAATCAACTTATCAATAGTGGACTCCCCCACTTGGCTCAAAGCCATAGATCAAAACACACCATAACTCATAATGCCCATACTTTATTACAACCATAATATTGCGGTGAGATTAAACTAAATCCTCCATAAGCTCGTATAACATAAACTATCTAGCATCTCAAATCATCTACAAATATCGCATTCGCCCTTGTAACAGTCAAGCCAACTCTCATAAGCGATCCAAACTCAAAATTGAAGCACATATAATTCACTGGTAAAAGAGAACTCGCTACAAAATAACATAGGGATCACGCAACCTCAGGACAACCCGCAGGAGATAACCCACATGCTTAGCCTCAAACTGACATCTTTCCATACCCTTCCTCAGTCACAATTACAACAAAATTACTTAATCTTCCTGATTCTGAACTCATCAACAAGACAGGAGAATCTAATTCATTCTTCAGTTAAACAACATGAATGATTCCCCAATGTGCTCATAACTCGATTCTATACGTCACATCAAGGTAGAAATCAGGCACCCAATAGTCCTTTTTACATTGCAAGCAAACTCTTCTCGTCAAATCCAACCCATATGAACATATATTGCAGTCACATCATACTCATCACGTAGCCATCCAGCCACAAATTCCACTAATAGGGATATTATCGGACATATAAATCCAAAAATACGTGCTCACACAATCAACACCTCTGTGCTCAAGCTACAGTCAAAACCCGACCTCAAGTCCTCCAGACTGGCACCTCATCCAGGGAATCACAAACCGTCAATGCACAACTGATATGGAGCGCTCATGTGCGCATGCGAATGCGTGGAAGGAATTCAAAGGATTATGCTTCAAGCTGAATCAATGTCGCACGATAAGGAAAGAAATATGGGAAGTATATCCTAAATTCCCTTTAGCCTCTCGAAGATAGGTATGGACGTCATCATACCGATCCGCAAGACTCTACTTGACACTTGCTCATGACTTGTAGAACCTATGAACCTAGGGCTTTGATAGCAAACTGTCATGACCCAAAATCTACTAGTCGTGATGGCACCTAACCCAACCCGCTAGGTAAGCCAACTATACTATCCAATTACCATAATATTTAATAAGGCAATTTAAACAAGAGAATTATCTAAATCTTATACACTTTCCCAAGAACTGGTAGTACTAATCATGAGCTTCTAAGAATAGAATTTACAAAGCTGATATGAAGTAAATACATCTTTTGTTTGAAAAGTACATAAATAGAGTTTTATAAATCTACAGCTACCATGAACAAGAGGCAGCTACAACCGGAACGCAGTTACATCTTCAAATCCAGCAACCATCGAACATAGCAACAACAACAGACAACATCTGCACGCAATATGCAGAAGTTCAGTACAACCGACCCCATGTATTGGTAAGTAACAAACATAAACTTAGGCTGAAAGTAGTGACGAACTGGAACATAGGTCGGGTCCAATACCACTAACCAACAGCAATTCATAACAACGTAGAGCATATAAATGAGGAAGTAACTCAGAGATAAAATGCTCAGCTTTTTCACAGTTTTCCGAAAATACTTTCGCTTTTCAAAAATATCACTGAAACTAAAATCCTTTACCAAAATCGTCGTAAAATATGAGATAGTTTGAAAACTGTAAAATTTTTTCTAAAAATCCTTTTCATAATAAATAAGATTTTTCATTTTCTTTCCAGATAACAAGTGTGAAATACCTCTCTATGCCATATATCTATGTGTGTAAAAGTCATGAATGACGTGATACCGTACAATATAAGGAAAAATGCATATCTATGCCTGTATGTCATGTGTGCATGCCAATGCAATGTATCTCAGAGATGCATCGTGTACTCACACTCTTAGAGTACTCAATCTCACTGTCTCACACTTTCCACTCATCATGCTCAACCACTCGGTACTGTATATGCCCATTTGGCCCAGGGAAGATCTATCCCTAAATATATACATCAATGACCATCAGTCACTCAGTACCGAGGAAGGCCAATCCGGCCCCATGGAGAAGATCCATCTCCATGTATATAAATGCTTTAGACAAGATCCATGTCCAGGTAAGATCTATCCCTCAATATAATCAACCGCGCTCACTGGGGGTGTGTATAGATTCCGGAGGGGCTCCTTCAGCCCAAGCGCTATCACAAGCTAGATCCAGGCATAAATCAAAATAACAAGCTGTGGCGTGCAACCCGATCCCATAACTGTCACTCATAATCAGGCTCTCGGCCTAACTCAGTCATTAATCTCTCTAGTCTCACCCACGGGCTCCCAATATCATTAAGACTAACCCAAAACAATGATATGATGTACCCATGAATAATAACTGAGACTGAGATATGATATAAATGCATGAATATGACTGAGTACGAAATATCAATGAAAACCAGTGAGATGACAACAAAAAATGACCATTATGGGTCCCAGCAGTATCGGCATGAAGCCTATACATGATATCTAGCATCATTAACAGCTCAATTACTTTATCACATGGTGAAACACAGATATCAACAAGATAGGGCCACTATAAAATGCCATGGAAAACAACAGAGTCACAATTTACAGGGTGCACGCCCACACACTTGTCACCTAGCATGTGCGTCACCTCAACACCAATCACATAACACGTAATTCGGGGTTTCATACCCTCAGCACTAAGTTTAGAAGAGTTACTTACCTCGAACAAGTCAATTCCAATATCGAACAAGCCAAGCGATGGTCCAAAAATGCCATCTCGCGCGTTCCGACCTCCGAACGGCTCGAAACTGACCAAAAAATACTCAAATATATCAAACAATACTAAAGGAACCAATCCCAATTAAAAAAGGTCGAATCTTTAATCAAAAGCCCAAAATCGGCCAAAAAGCCCAAACCTGTGCCCGCACCTCGGAACCCCACAAAACTCACAAAATTCGATAACCCATTCAATTATGAGTCCAACCATACTAATTTTACTCAAATCCGACTCCGAATCGATGTTCAAAACATAAAAATTCACTTTATGAAACTGTAGGCAAAAACTGCCAAATTTCACTTTGAAATCATCAATCAAATTCCAAAAACGAAGATGGATTCATGAAATATAACCAAAACCGAGTAGAGAACACTTACCCAATCCATATGGTGAAAATTGCCTCCAAAATCGCCCAAATCCGAGCTCCCCAACTCAAAATATGACCAACATGAACAAACCCTTTTTTATATATTTTTCTGCCAGCTGTTCTGCCTCGTTTCTAATGCCAAACGATCTCGAAACTCTCTTTTTGTGCCTCCAATGGATTCCTTGTGAAATTTTAGTCAAGTTAGATTTTTGAATCACTCCATTTGACCTTATAATAAAGAAGATATGTTAGTTTCAATATTTGCAAATAGTGCAGATTTTTAAAATACGAATTCAGTAGCAATTTCGTAATTAATCTGAAAAATCTTGCAACCCAATTCTTAGTAAAATGAGCATAAATTCCTCATACGATGTCCAAATTCAACGATTTTCTTTTCTATGGCTTCGTAATTACGATATGGATCTAATGCTTCAATCAAAACAGAAATCGGAGCTCATTTGCTTAATGTGGTACTATTTATACTTGAAGAAACAACATCGAAACATAAGAAAAACGAGCGCAACGCAGCCCAAACCTATCTGAAACTCACCTGAGCCCCTCGGGACCCCGTACGAACATACCAACAAGTCCCATAATATAACACGGACCAACTCGAGGCCTCAAATCATGCATAACAACATTGAAACGACGAAACGCGCCTCAAATCAAACTTAATGAACTTTCGAACTTTCGACTTCCAAAAACTCGCGCCGAAACATATCAAATCAACTCGGAATGAACTCAAATTCTGCACACAAGTCCTAATACATCATACGGAGCTACTCGTGCCCCCAAACTACCGAGCGAAATGCAAATGCTCAAAACGACCGGTCGTGTCGTCACACAATGCAACATTCTATATTTGGGTGAAAAACTAACTCTTTCTTAGCTTGATTATGAAGGGAGAATAACTGTTGCATTATGACTTTGAGATCACATCATGTGGTCAAAGAAATATTTTTTCTATTCTGGTGTCAATACAAGGACTCAATGAGGAACATCACATTATAACATCATGCATAGAGTGCTCTTTATACAAAATGCAGCTCTTAATCATTTTAGCTAATGTGTAGCAATTTATGTTTTAAAAGATATGTAAATTTACTTGTGGGGAAAGGAAGAAAATGAAAAAAGACACGGCAAGTAACGTCTCTAATGTTGCATCATTTGCTTGGGGTTCAATTGTTTCTCTTCTAATCCTCCTTTCTTTTTGTTGCTTATATTGTTCTGTGCAGGTCGTGATTCCACAATCTTTCGTTGTAGCATTAGTTTTATTGCAAAAAAGTTGAAGGTTCGGACTTATACAGCTGAATGTTATGTACTGACTAATCAAAGAATAAGCCTGCTCTTAGAATTATCTAAATGCTAAATGTAATACTAGAAAAGTATCCAGGTGAGAAAAACGTCACTAGACGATACTTACCATCACTCAGAAAGATGAGCGAAGGTCCGACCTAAGAATCTACTAATGACATCACTTCAAACGCTAATTAAGAGTCGAATAGTAGAATGAGAATTGTGACTGCATTTATCTGATGATGCTTGAAAATTACTTGATGATGCTTGAAATAGCTGATCTTGGGTAGTTGCTAACTATTTTAATGTGAGCATAATTATTTGAGAATGTTGCAGATACTTTCCCGGAGGTGTAGTATCATGGTAAAAATAATTTTTACCATTCATTACGATGTTGTTGCTTGCTACTTAACCAAGACTTCCCTTGGAATTTGATTTTGTTGGGATTGTTATGCAGGCTCATAAAGTTTGCGAGCGACAACCGGCAGCCGGCGGTGACTTTAAATTTTTGAAAAAGTTAATTTATTTTCTTGTTTCCAGCTTCCTTGGTTTGCCAAGGATATGTTTCTTAGAGTTAAACCTTTGTTGTGATCATGTAGCTCTTGACAATGTTGTTCCAAGGATAATATGATGTATGTCTTCAAGTGGTATAAATAATGTCAGGCATACGCCTGTGCACAGCACGGGCACCACAAAGGGTACTTTAGTAATATCATTGTTATCTGTGGGCATTTATAGTACTGTTGTTGAGATACAGTCACTTAGAGATAACATGTGCTTCTATGTTTTGTTGTGTGATACAGCTGGCTTGACCGTCCCATAACCATGTCTTCGAGAAAGTTCCACTTCCTTCCTTGCACTGATTTTCTTTGTTCCACACCCATTTCTGGACAAAAACTCTTCCATGTCTGTAACGATCCGGCCGGTCATTTTGAGAGTTGTAATCTCGTCCATTCATTTTCTGCTTCTTTTGTGTTCTTCAACTGTATTATGACTTACTGGGTTAGTTGGTTCGGGTCCGGAGTTATTTCAGGAAGAATTGAGACACTTAGTCTCTTATTTAAAAGCTTAAGTTGGAAAAAATTGACCGGATGTTGACTTATGTGTAAACGACCCCGGATTTGAATTTTGATAGTTCCGTTAGCTCCGCTAGGTGATTTTAGACTTAGGAACGCGTTCGGATTGTGTTTTGGAGGTCCGTAGTGGAATTAGGCTTGAAATGCTGAAAGTTGGAATTTTGAAAAGTTTGACCGAGAGTGGACTTTTTGATATCGGGGTCGAATTGGATTTCCGGAAGTTGGACTAGTCCGTGGTGTCATTTATGACTTGTGTGCAAAATTTGAGGTCAATCGAACGTGATTTGAAAGGTTTTGACGTCGTTTGTAGAATTTGGAAGTTTTGAAGTTCATTAGGCTTGAATCTGTGTGTAATTCGTATTTTTGATGTTGTTTGAGGTGATTTGAAGATTCGACTAAGTTCGTATGATGTTTTGGGACTTGTTGGTATGTTTGGTTGAGGTCCTGAGGGCCTTGGGGTGATTTCGGGTGGTTAATGGCTTGAGATTAAGTTGAAGAATGCAGCTGAAGTGCTGCTGCTTCTGGTGTAATCGCACCTGCGGAGTGGGCACCACAGGTGCGAGCCCGCAGAAGCATGGAAAGGGTCGTAGATGCGACCAAGGATGAGATGGGCAGAGGTCGCAGGTGCGAAGGCATTCCTGCACCTGCGATGGTCGTAGAAGCGGGCAGCGAGGCGCAGGTGCGAGTATTATCCGCTTAGGTGCGATGTGAATTCCGCACCTGCGATATGCGCAGATGTGGTTCAATGATCGCAGAAACGGAGGAAGCTGGGGTAAGTGACTTCCGCAGAAGCGGGGATTTTACCGCAGATGCGGATATAGGGCCGCAGGTGCGAAAAGCCTGGGCAGAATGTTTAAAAACAAGGGTTCGCGATTTTAGTCTTATTTCAACATTTTGGACTCGGACTTAGGCGATTTTGGAGAGGATTTTTGAGGGGATTTTTGAGGTAAGCTTCTTGTACTCATTTTTTATCATAAATCTTGTTTCCCCGTTGATTTTCCCACCTAGATTGTGTGGTGTTGAGGTGATATTTGGGGTTTGAGGCTAGGGATTTGGAGAATGAATTTTGGGGATTTGGATGAACATTTGATGTCGAATTCTGATAAATTTTGTATGTTTAGACTCGTGAGTGAATGGACTTTCGGGTTTTGTGACTTTTGTTGGATTTCGAGATGTGGGCCCGGGGGCCGAGTGTGAGCCGATTTTGGATTTTGGTTATTTTAGTAGTTTCTTGTGGAATTGATCCCTTTAGCCTTTATTGATTGTGTTGTACTACTTGTGGCTAGATTCCAGATGCTTGGAGACCGATTTGAGGGGGCATTGCGGAGTAGGATTTTGCCCGGATTGAGGTAAGTAACGCTTTCAAACTTGGTTCTGAGGGTTCGAAACCCCAAATTATGTGTTATGTGATTGGTATTGAGGTGATGCACATGCCAAGTGACGCGAGTGCGGGCGTGCACCGTGAGAATTGTGACCTGGTTGATTCCATGGCACTGTATAGCGACTCTATCTTGTTGATATCCGTATTTTCACCATGTGATAAAGTAATTGAGCTGTCAATCATGCTAGATATCATGTTTAGGCTTTATGTCGGTACTGTTGGGACCTATAGTGGTTGTTTTTTGCTGTCATTTCACTGATTTCATTGATATTTTGTACTCAGTCATGTACATGCATTTCATATCATATCTCAGTCTCAGTTGTTATTTATTAATACATCATATCCTTGTTCGTGCTAGTTTTCATCACATTGTGAGCCCGTGAGTGAGACTGGAGAGATTGATGACTGAGTGAGGCCGAGAGTCTTATTATGAGTGACAGTTATGGGATTGTGCTGCACGCCGCAGTGGTTATATTGATTTGTGATAGCGCTTGGGTTGTAGGAGCTCGTCCGGAGTCTGTACACACCCCCAATGAGCGCGGTTGATATTATTGAGGGATGGTTCTTCTCTGGACATGGATCTTGTCCAAAGCACTTGATACCTGGAGATGGATCTTCTCCACAGGGCTAGATTGGCCTTCCTCGGTACTGGCTGACTTATAGTCAGTGATGTATATGTCCCGGAATGGATCTTTCCTGGGCCGTATGGGCCATATACAGTGCCGAGTGGTTGAGCATTTGAGAGTGTGAGCACATCAGGCTGACAGGATGGTACATCACATACAGCATGTGCATTGGCATGTAGACATAGCAGAGTTATATTCTTTATACTGCTAGAACCTGCTTTACTTTACCGTGTTGAGCTGCCTAATTAATTTCAAAGCATACATACGTTTCTGCACAGTTATTTCTATTTTATATGTACCGGTTGAGTTCATCACTACCTTTTAGTCCAAAGTTTACTCATTACTTACTGAGTTGGTGTACTCACGTTACTCGCTGCATCTCGTGTGCAGATCCAGTCGATTCCGTTCACGGCGGCGGTTGCTGATCGAGGCTTCAGAGTTCGGAGACTATCAAGGTAGTTGAACGGCGTTTGCAGGCCTTGACTCTCCCTCTTTATTATTAGTTGTATTTTCAGTTATTTCTCTAGACACTATAGTGGACTATATTCTGATTTAGACGTTCATGTACTCAGTGGCACCCCAATTTCGTGTTAGATTGTATCGTACTTTTGGGATTTATTCTATTTCTGAAAGGTTTCTCATATGTTAACTGCTTCCGTTGTTATTTTCAAAGTTATTCTTACTGTGATAAGTTGTTAAATAGAGGCTGGCCTAGTTCCACGATAGGCGCCATCACGACGGTTGATTTTGGGTCGTGACAAGTTGGTATTAGAGCCTAGGTTACATAGGTCTCACGAGTTACGAGTGGGTTTAGTAGAGTCTTGCGGATCGGTACGGAGACGTCTGTACTTATCTTCGAGAGGCTGCAAAACCCTTAGTAAACTTCACATTCTTGAATTCTTATCGTGCGAATCTATTGATTCTGGTAACTAAACTTCTGTTATTCTATTCTCTCACAGATGGTGAGTACACGTGCTACTGGGCAGGACGGACAGCCACCAGTACCACTAGTAGGGGCTGCAAGAAGCTGAGGCCGCGGTAGAGACCGTGGTAGGGGCAGAGGTGCAACTCGCACAGCAGCTAGAGCGGCACCTGTAGATCCACCAGTTGCCCCAATTCAGGATTAGGTCCCAGTTGTGGATGCGCCAGCGGGACCAGCTCAAGCACCAGCTATGCCCATCGTTATTCCAGGCCTTCAGGAGGCCTTAGCTCAGATTTTGACCGTGTGCACCAGTCTTGCTCAGGCGGTCTCTGTTCCGGCCGCAGCAGCCACTTCTCAAGCGGGGGAGGATCTCAGACTCCTGCCGCCCGCACACCGAGCAGGTGGTGCAGGGACTCCAGACACCAGGGGCACTACCAGCCCAGCCGGTTGCAGCTGCTCAGGACTTTGTGATTCCTGTCATGCCTGATGATGAGCAACGTAGATTGGAGAGGTTTGGGAGACTCCAGCCTCCATCTTTCAGTGGTGTAGAGGGAGAGGATGCCCAGGGATGTTTGGTTAGTCCCCACAGACAGGGAGAGGATCAGGAGGTTCGTTGATGGCCTCACATTTCAGCTGCGGGTGCTTATGACTAGAGAGAGGGTGACTGGTGCTACTTTTGAGGAGGTGGTTTACATTGCTCGAGAGATAGAGTCTATCCGCCGCTAGGAGCAAGTTGAGAAGGAGGCCAAGAGGCCTCTTGGTTCAGGTAGTTTTGGTGGTATTCCTTCTAGAGGTCAGTGTCACCACGGCAGGGGTTGTCCCTACAGGCATGCTTAGACGGCTCGTCCAGTTCACCGTGGTGCATCATTTGGTCATGGTTCTCACAGTTCTTAGCAGGGTCACTCATCTCTCAGTGCCCTCCTAGCTCAAAGTTCGACTCATTCACCATCAGCACATGGTTCATCTATGTCGGGTCCTTCTAGCGGTTATCTCGGTGCTCGGGGCTCCCTTCAGTCCCCACCGCCATTTGCAGGGAGAGGTTACTTTGAGTGTGGAGATTTGGCTCATATCAAGAGGTACTGTCCCCGCCTTATGGGAGGTTCATCTCAGCAGAGGAGTCAGCCTTCGACTTCAGCACCAGTTACTTCACCGCCCGCCAAAACGGACTAAAGCATGAAAAATGGAAATTGCAGTGCCACAAGCAGTGCCTAGCGCTACCTGTGGCACCAGAAACAGTAGCTTCAATTTGGCAGCGCCATTGAGGGCGCCTGGCGCTAGGCAGGGCGCCGGTGGCGTGAATCTTGTCTAAATTCGCCCGGGACACGATTATTTCAGCCCGAGACCTACCCAACACGTATAAAAGCAAGACTAAACTTATTTGTGAAGGGGGGCGCCACTTTTGGAGGGAGAATACACACAAGAAACATCCGGGAGCAAGAACATCTCAGATTTCTTCATCTTTTCGTAGTATTTTCAATTATCCAACACTTATGAAAATGTTTGCTATTATCATGAGTGGCTAAAACCCATAGTTCTAGGGTTGTGATTTAGCAATGAATATTATTGTTTAACGTTGACTTAACCTTGATTACAGTACACTAATATATGGTTGTTTCTTCAATTCTGTGATCAATTGCTTAATTGTCTGGCCAACAGTTAGGTTCTATTTACTCTCTATGCTATGCTTGGGAAAGTCGTGTTTAGATTTGAGATGAATTGAAGAGATCACGATCATAACTCTTAGGGGGGACGGCGGATTTGTGGTTAGGATAGGAATATACCTAGTCACCGTGCTTAATTAAATATCGTAATCTTAATGCATTCCTAATAGATTGATTTCATAGGAATATAGGCATCAATCTATTTTGAATAGGCGAGTAGTACTTCAGGAAAAGGCTATGAGAGCAATTATCGATTAATTAGCAACCATGAGAACTGTATGAGAGGGAGAGTTAACTAGAACACAATAGGATTGGTGAATCGATCACAACCCTGGAATATTTGTCTCTATTGAATACATAACAATCATTTTGCTGCTTGATAATTTAGTTACTACTTTGAATTATAGTTTATTATAATCATATTCTTGAACTCGAATTTAGCTTGACTGAATAACAATATTGGTGAATTAGCGGGTACAAGTCTATGTGGGTTCGACACTCGACTTATCATTCTATTACTTGTACGACCACGTATACTTGCGTGTGCATTTAGGAGCAACAAGTTTTTGGCGCCGTTCCCGGGGACTTGAATATTGACTACTTTCGAGTTTTGCTTTTATTGTTTATTTCGTCAAGTATAACATTAATTGATTATTGCTCTGATCTCAGGAACTTTGATTAAATGCGCAGGGTCAGAAGCTAGGACCGACTTCAAGGCTTTGACCCCGAACCTGAGAGAACATTTCATAGGAGGTTGAGAGAAGCAAAGGACACGAATAATATTCAGCCACTTGTTCAATTTCCTGTGAACATGGAAGAGGAGCAACACATGGCTGTTCAGGAGGTGGTGATGCCCAGCATTGCTAATGTCACCTCCAGCATTGTGAAGCCCAGAATCACTGGGCACTTTGAACTAAAATAGAGCATGGTCCAGCTACTTCATGCGAATGGGCAGTTTATGGGTCTTCCACACGAGGATCCACAATAGCATGTCCTGAACTTCTTGGAGATTAGTGATACTTATATCACTAACGGGGTCACTCTAGACTATGTGAGGCTCACACTTTTCCCATTTTCTCTGTTGGGCGAAGCAAAGCGATGGCTGAAGGCAGAACCGGCTAATTCTATTACATCATGGAATAATTTGGCAAGGAAATTTCTGGCAAGGTTCTTCCCTTCAGGAAAAATTGCAAAGATCAGAAGTGAGATAGTCGCCTTCAAACAGAAAGCAGGGGAGTCTCTATACTCGGCTTGGGAGAGGTTCAAGGGACTAATCAAAGATTGTCCTCATCACAATCAAACAAGAGAAGTATTAGCTCACACTTTCATAGAAGGTCTACATCCTGAAACAAAGATTGTGGTAGATGTTGCAGCTAGAGGTCAAGTGTTGAAGAAAAGCTTTGACAAGATATATGCATTATTGAACAAATTCTCCAAAAGCAATCGGATTGGCAAGGAGAGATGGGTAGACACACAGTGCAAAAGTCTGCAGGGGTTCATGATTAGATGTCGTCTCGGCATTATAAGCGCAGATTTCTACACTGACCAACCAAGTCAATCAGATGACTTTGGTTATCAAAAAGCAACAAGCACAACCGGTACAACAGGTTCAAGTGTTTAGTGAGGTATGTGGAGAGGGTCACACGAGCGACTTATGCCCGTTAATCCAGAGTCTGTCTGCTTTGTGGGTAATGCTAATAGGGGCCAAACAAACCAATATGGGAACACTTACAATACCAACTGGAGGAACCACCCAAACTTCTCTAGGGGTGGAAACCAAGGTACCCAGAATCAATACCGGCCTCAAGCACCTCAACAACAATATAGACCACCTCAGGCTGAACAACAAGCAAGTCCAACAAGTCAAATGATGAAAAAATTGATGGCTGAACAACAAGCCCTCGCTCAGAAATTGATGGCTGAACAACAAGCCCTCACTCAGAAATTGATGGTCGATCAGCAAGCCCAAGCCGCAGCAGTGAGAAATTTGGAGCTTCAAGTGGGACAACTTGCCAGTGCCCAAAACATTAGACCAGTTAGAGCTCTTCCAAGTGACACTGAAGCTAATCCTAAGGCATCCCTTAATGCCGTTCCATTGAGGAATAGGAGACAATTAGAAGAATTCAAGTCAAAAAAGAGAAAATAGGTGACTTTTAATGAGAGGCCAGCCACTATAGAATCAAAATCAGAAAATTCAAAGGAGTCAGAAAAGTCAGCTGAAGAGGCGGTGGCTGAGCGACCCCCACCATTGGTTGCAAGGCCACCACCTCCGTTCCCTCAAAGATTGCAGAAAGTGAAGGATAACGCCGCGTATAAAAAGTTTCTTGATATTTTGAAGCAGGTGCAAAATAATATTCCATTGGTAGATATCTTGCAAGAAGTTCCCAAATATGCTAAATACATCAAGGACATAGTGGCAAATAAAAGGAGGCTGACTGAGTTCGAAACTGTGGCACTCACTGAGGAATGTAGCTCAAGAATTCAAAGCAAGCTACCTCAGAAATTAAAAGATCCGGGTAGTTTCACTATCCAAATCTCGATTGGTAAGCATGCAGTCGGGCAAGCTTTATGTGATCTTGGAGCGAGCATCAATTTGATGCAGCTATCTGTGTTCAGACAGTTGGGGTTGGGTAAGCCACGCCCAACAATGGTAATCTTACAGTTGGCTGATCGATCCCTTGCTCATCCTGAAGGAGTGATTGAAGATGTGTTAGTTCAAGTGGGTTCTTTCATATTCCCTACTGATTTTATTATCTTGGACTACGAGCCTGATCAGGAAGTCCCATTTATTTTGGGGTGTCCACTCTTAGCCACGCTATTATTGATGTTTGCAAAGGAAAGATGACGATGAGAGTAGGTGATCGAGTGGAGGTATTCAATGTCTATAAAGCACTCAGTTGGCCAGCCTACTATGTAGAGTTGTCCATGATTTCTGTGGTGGAAAGTGATGATACATCATTAGTGCCTTATATGAGCCCTGTAGATCCTCTTGAACGAGCTTTGATGGGGATGAAGAAGACGGTGAAGATGAAATGATGGGAGATATTGAGCAAGTACTTGATATGTCCATCAATTATGTCCATGGGTTTGGAAAATTTGAGGAGGTGGACAGGCCTGTCACCCCAACCCCTCCTAAGCCATCTATTGAAGAAGCTCCAAAGCTAGAACTTAAGCCTCTACCAGTGCATCTGCGTTATGCTTATTTAGGGAACTCTGAGACATTGCCCGTGATTATCTCATCCGGCTTGACTAACACTCAAGAAGAAAAATTGCTCAGAGTACTCCGCGAGCATAAAAAGGCTATTGGGTGGACTATTGCTGACATCAAGGGAATCAGTCCATCGTTTTGTATGCATAAAATCTTCTTGGAAGATGGACACCGCCCTAGTGTTGAGCAGCAAAGGAGGTTAAATCCCATTATGAAAGAGGTCGTGAAGAAGGAAGTAATCAAGTTGCTCGATGAAAGTATCATATTTCCTATTTTTGATAGCAACTGGGTAAGCCCAGTTCAATGTGTGCCCAAAAAGGGGGGATGACTGTGATTGAGAATGAGAAAATAGCTAATTCCTACTCGCACTGTGATGGGGTGGAGAGTCTGCATTGATTATAGAAGGCTCAACATAGCAACCCGCAAGGACCACTTTCCACTTCCATTCATTGACCAAATGTTGGACAGATTAGCCGAGCATGAATACTATTGCTTGCTTGATGGTTATTCGGGATACAATCAGATTGTCATATGCCCAGAAGACCAGGAGAAGACCACTTTTACTTGTCCTTATGGCACTTTCGCCTTCAAGCGAATGCCGTTTGGTCTTTGTAATGCACCAGCCACTTTCCAGAGATGCATGATGGCTATTTTCACTGATATGGTGAAAAAATTTGTGAAAGTTTTTATGGATGATTTTTCAGTCTTTGGGTCTTCTTATGATGATTGTTTGAGGAATTTAAGCAAGGTGCTGGCCCGTTGTGAAGAAGGATCTGGTACTAAATTTGGAAAAGTGCTATTTTATGGTGCAGAAAGGCATCGTGTTGGGTCACAGAGTGTCTAGGAGCAGCATTGAAGTTGATAAGGCGAAGGTGGAGGCGGTTGAAAAATTACCTCCATCTATTTCTGTGAAGGGTGCCCGGAGTTTCTTGGGACACGCAGGATTCTATCGGCGCTTTATTAAAGATTTTTCTAAAATTGCTACTCCTTTGTGCAGGTTACTTGAAAAAGATGTAACTTTCAATTTTGATGACACCTGCCTCAAGGCATTTGAAGAATTCAAAAAGAAGTTGGTGTCTGCTCCCATTATTGTGGCACCAGATTGGTCCTTACCATTTGAACTTATGTGTGATGCGAGTGACCATGCTATTGGGGCAGTGCTAGGCCAAAGGAAAGACAAGGTGTTTTATTCCATCTACTATGCGAGTAAGACTCTTGATGATGCATGTTGACATCCAATTTTGTCCCTCCTTTCTTTCAATTAATTTCCTTGAGCTTCTAAGTTATTAATACATCAAATATTTAATTTATTTTCTAGTGCTACTTTTCATTACTATACTTAATATTATTATTATTATTATTATTATTATTATTATTATTATTATTATTATTATTATTATTTTATTACTATTACTATTGGTATTAGTATTATTAAGATTACTATTAGAATTACTATTCTCATTCAAGCACGCTTAACTTCGGAGTTCTGATGGGATCTGGTGCATTAGTGCTGGTATGATTATTAGTAATTGTAATAACAATTACTATTCTCGTCGTTAATATTATTAGCCTTACAATTTCATTATATTATTACTATTGTTACTGTCATTATTGTTGTTAATATTATTACTACTACTAATATTATTATTATTATTATTATTATTATTATTATTATTATTATCATTATCTACTTAATATTATATAATACATTTGAAAGAGCTAATTAAGTGTAATTTAAGGAGCCCAAGGAAATACTAGGAAGAACGAATTTAAGGGCCATTTCAGGTCTCTCGTTCGGCCAGGTCTCAAGCCCAACATAATCAGCCCAAGAAGAAAATTAGATTTTTCATTTTATTTTACTTCCAAGTAACTACCAAACCCACGTTTCTTTTCCCTTTTTTCCTCTTTGATGCAAAAATTCATTTCCTTCCAGTCATTGCAGAAGTTTGCCCCCTCCAATTTGGGGTAAGTTTCTCATATGCCTCATCTTTTCTTTCTGATATCTCTGATTTTCTCCTCTCTGATCCCTATCACGAGATTTGGTCAAGCGAAAGAGCCAAAGAACTTTTGAAGAAATCTGCAGGTTTGGCTCTATTCAAACGGCTCTATTCTTTCCATTTTTTTCATAAAAATCTCTTCTCTTTGCTGTTGTATTCATGGTGGACAGTCAATTCTTTCGTCCTTTGTCAATTCAAAATTCAACTGATGAATTTGTCTTCTCTGTTCAAAATTCAAACGGCACATTTTAATTTCCGCTCTTCAAAACCCTAGCTTTTTGGCCTATAAATATTCTCTTTTGGAGCTCACAAAGGTAGAGGTTCAGGGTTCAGCCGCCACTATTCCCCTCAAACTTTACTAACTATGAAAAGCCTTAGTCTCATTTGCTTAACTTAAACAACAGAAGTGTTTCACTCCCTATTTTGCTTAACTTAAACAACAGAAGTGTTTCACTCCCTAATCAGAACTTTCCGATCTGAGAACTCTCTCAAACACGGCCTAGAATCAAACACAACTCATTAGCCATTGTTATTTATCTTTCAAAACATCTCTTTCTCTGTTGACTTTAAGCAAAGCAGAGAGTTTTGAGTTCGCTCGATTCTAGTTCGAATCTGTTCGTGGCAAAAGAGTAGATTTGAGATCGACAACCTCGTTCACTGCCCACAAAGAGGTAAAATTGGATCCTCTCTTTCAATTTTTTCGCTTAAAGGCATTATGTTTCTTTGAAGAATCATATCTTAGGTTTCTCTTCTTTAGTTGTACTAAAATATGTTAGTAATATTTTGACAAAGTGTCTGTAAAAGAACTTCTTGTTTGGGTATTTTGTCTAACGTTTGTATAATTGCATATCACGTTGTTACTTTAAATCTTTTTCTTGCATTTGATAATAAATATGTCATGTATTGGTATTTCCTTAGGGGATCGGGCTATTAATTTGGATTTCAATCGTTAGTGACATGATTTTAGGTTCAATCACTGTTTTGCTTACCTACATATTGAATAAAAGAGAAAAATGTCTTCTGATACTTATTAATGCGTCTCTTTTCTGGTTTTGCATGCTAATAGAAAAATTCTGACTTTAAGCTTATTGCAAACTTTAGATGCCATGCCCATAGGCTTTAAAATGCTTGTTTCAAATAGATTTTAGCTTGCCGTACTTTTAAAAGGGTGTAAATCTAGTCTTTTTCATTTTTTTAATACTTTAATATTCTGCCAGTTTTTCAATCTATGGCATTATGATGTGATAAGGGCTTTATTCTAGTTTAGATGTATAAGGATCATGTCTTATAGGTTTAAAATATTATGTGAGATAATTCCGTGCTAACAGGATGTGTGCCGTCATGTCTTGACCTTAGTAGTATTAATATATGTTCATGTTATAGTATGTTTGGAAATACTATTCGTTAGTACTAACACACCTTGATGGGTATTAATAGTATTTGTACTTTCATGTAGAATTTAACTTAAAATAGGTTGGAACTAGAAGCATGACTTAGGATGCTAAGATAAAAACTCTTATGTAGAAATTTATTTTAGAGGATGAAATATGGATGCATGCTCAAGTTGTTCATGTTCTGATTCATGTACCCATGTACGACATGAGAAATATTCGACGTTTCGACTGCTGCAATGTGACTTTCATTTTTTGGTTTATTCGTAGCATGTGTGTTGTTGAGATTCAGATTCTTCTTCTAAACTTTTCCTCTTTCATTTCTTCTTCGTTTGCATGAACATCGGAGCCGAAGAGTTCCATCTTATGACTAAACGACGCCGTAGCATCACATGGAGTCATCGTTATTTGTACTAGCCTATTGTCGAATCCCACGGCAAAGACCATAAAATTCATCCTTGTGGGATGTCGGCGGGGACTACCCGTTATGCTAATTTAATCTTTACTTTGCTAGTTTCTCCCTTGATCTCTATATTGCCAATCTGTTCTTTTTTGGTATAAGATTGTAGTCTTTTTTAACTTGTGATAAGTCTCACTTAGGACTTATATTCAAGCTAACAATGGATTACTTGTTACATGGAGATATGGCAACTGGGTTAAGGATTTTAAATCAGTAGTTGGGGCAATAGCAGACATTTCAAATGACCAGTTTTAAAAGCTGCACTTTGATTTTTCTTAACTGACTACTTCCTTTATTTTCTAAATCTAAATTTGTTTTTGAAGATCAACTTATTGGCCATTACTTATCTGGTATCTACTTTTGTATATAAAATTGTTTGAAATAGCTTGTGGACTTCTTCGACTACTTTGTAATGACGTCTTCAACAATATCTCTTAATTTACCAATATATACTTTGAACAAAAGGATAGCCTTTTCAAATGATTTAAGTACAGTAACGATCCTTATTACATTCAATACTTGGCTTTAGTTTTTTAATAAACCTAAGCCCGGTCGGTTAATCAATTTTAAAATGGATCTTAAAGGGTGCCTTAAAAATCTTCCCTTTAGATTAATTGAACCCTTACCTAGAATCTTTAGGTTAAGTAGACCATTAACAGAGTTATGCTTTAAATTACTTTAATCAATATTAGGTGTCCTAATTCTCCATAATTAATTAGGTGGCTACTCTTTAACTTTAATCAAACTCAAAATCGCCTATATGTTGTGCCCTACTTTAACCAGTTTAAAATGGGGTATAACAATGCACAGCTGAATTACACCACTGAAAAGGAGTTGTTAGCTATTGTGTAGGCCTTTGAGAAATTTCGGGCATACTTGGTGGGAACGAAAGTCATAGTCCATACCAATCATGCAGCAATCAGGTATCTATTTACAAAAAAAAAAAAGAATCTAAGGCTAGATTGATGCGCTGGGCTCTGTTGTTGCAGGAATTTGATGTAGAAATACGAGATCGAAAGGGGACAGAGCACCAAGTAGCTGACCATCTATCAAGGCTGGAATATCACGACCAGGTGGAGGAGGGTGGCCAAATTAAAGAAGTATTTCCTGATGAGCAACTTTTTGCTATCACCCAAGATCCTCCCCCATGGTACGCAGACTATGTGAATTATCTTGTGAGTAGGGTACTTCCTCCTGAAATTGAATCTAAAGCTAGAAAGAGGTTTCTACATGATGTGAACTTCTACTATTGGGATGAGCCATATTTGTACAAGCAATGTGCAGATCAGTTGATGAGGAGATGCATTCCAGAAAAGGAGGTAGAATTAGTGTTGTACGATTGTCATGCATCACCTTAGGGGGACCATCATGGAGGAGATAGAACAGCTGCAAAGGTATTGGAATCCAGTTTCTTTTGGCCAACTTTATTCAAAAATGCCCATGCGTTTGTTAGGAAATGTGACCAATGTCAGAGAACAGGAATAATCACAAAGAGGCATGAGATGCCTTTGAATAACATCCTGAAAGTTGAGATTTTTGATGTGTGGGGGATAGATTTTATGGGACCATTCCCATCGTCCAGAGGAAACAAATACATTGTGCTAGTAGTTGACTACGTGTCAAAATGGGTGGAGGAAATTGCATTGCCAACAAATGATGCCATGGTGGTAGCTGCGTTTGTGAAAAAGAACATATTTTCAAGGTTTGGGACTCCACGTGCCTTAATTAGTGATGAGGGGACTCATTTTTGTAATCGGTTGTTGAATAATCTTCTAGCTACATATGGAGTCCGCCATAGAGTTGCTACAGCATATCATCCTCAAACAAGTGGGCAAGCTGAGGTGTCGAATAGAGAAATAAAGCAAATCTTAGAGAAGACGGTGAGTGTGAATAGAAAGGATTGGGCTGCACAGTTAGATGATGCCTTGTGGGCGTATAGAACTGCATACAAAACACCAATAGGGGCGTCGCCTTATAAGCTTGTTTATGGGAAGGCATGTCACTTGTCTGTTGAACTTGAACACAAAGCATATTGGGCCATTAAGAAGTTGAATATGGACCTTGACGTCGCGGGTGATAAAAGACTCTTGCAGTTGAATGAATTAGATGAGTTCAGGCTGCACTCTTATGAAAATGCTAAGCTTTATAAAGAGAAGAATAAAAGATGGCATGACAAGCGTATCAAGCCACGTCACTTCGAGCCAGGCCAACAGGTATTATTGTTCAATTCTAGGCTAAGGTTATTTCCTGGGAAGTTAAAGTCGAGATGGTCAAGCCCTTTTGAGGTAGTGAGAGTCACTTCTTATGGTGCAATTGAGTTGCGAGCTTTAAATGGTGAAAGAAAATATTTGGTGAATGGACATAGAGTTAAGCACTATTGGGGAGGAATAATTGATCGTGAGAAGACCAATGTTGTACTCGCTGATGAGTAAGCAAGGCCCTGCATCGTGCCGCGACGTTAAGTCAGGCGCTTCTTGGGAGGCAACCCAATTTTTATTGCTTTCGTAGTTTAGCTTCTTAATTTTTTTTAGTTAGAGTAGAATAAAGTTTGCATTTTCTTTTGTAGGCATAGAATTTATAGGTAGAATGGTGTAGGATATGTAAATTGGGTATATAAAAGGATCGGGGGATCAGGATGTTATATTCAAAGAGAAAAAAAATAAAATTTCTCGAAAACAGTGCCCAGGCCAGCTCCTAGCGCTACCTGGGGCACTGAAAACAGTATCCAAAAATCCCCCAGCGCCAGGCATAACGATGGGCTAGGGGTGTCCAGATATGTTTTCATTTTTTTAAATTTTTTTTATTTTTATTTTTTGTTTATTAAAAGACACATACCCATGTAACCCAACCATATACCCATATACACTAACCTTATACCCATTTATTACCCATACCCATCCCCAACTTAACTTAAACCTTAACCCAAATAAACTTAAAACACCCAAACTCAAAAATCAAAAAAACAAAAAAAACGCTCCTCTCTCTCTCTCTCTCTCTCTGCTGCTTCTACTGCGATTTCTTCTTCTTGTCTCTCAAAATTTTCTCAAGTTTTCCATTACTCTCATCCTAAATTCTACAGGTATGTTCTTCTTTTTCTTCCTCTTCCTCTTCTTTCTGTGTTTTAATTGGTAGATAATAATGTACATCCCATCTTCCAAGTGTCCTAATCCTCAAAGCTTCCCCTATATAGTTTCTTGATGAATTTTATGGTAGATGGTCCACATTGGTCAAAAATTGTTTGGTTATTATGTATACGGAGTAGTAAACTAGAATTTCCTCTACTTCGTTGAAATTTGGGAGTGCCACCATGTTCCACCATTGTTAAACTAGAATGCACACAGTTTATGCCCACAAGGTGCTTGTTAAAATGTTTGAATGAAGATTTTGGTGTACCGGTGAAGTTTGAGTAACCGAGTATATTTGTGTATGACTTTGGGCTAAGTGTGGGGATGATTTTACATGCTAAGAAGCTTGGTTTCGATGCAAACATGTTCCTACACCATCTATCTTATATAATGTATGTTGTAGAATATTATAAATTTAGCTTATTTAGTGTAGTGTAGTAGTTGCGGAAAGGTGAGCCACATATGCCTCTTGCTTGCCTTAAGCTGAATTCACTAAGCCATGATTAATGTTACGACCCGACTCGTCGTTGTGAGCACGTAATTTTTGCCCTAAGCAAATTAATTTCAAAAGTTTCAAATAATTGATTTCTTTATTATTTTACAATTTTTGTGAATTTTTGTGTGAATTTTGGTGTTAATTGGTTGCATTTTAATATGAAAATACAGGAAAATACGCACATGCATTTAGGGATTTTTATTTTTACAAATTTAGTATTAATTAGGTATTAATTAGATTTAGAATAAAGTTTAAAGAAAACTTGCAAAAAATAGGTTGTTGCGCTCTTAATTGTTAATTGTTGCGTTTTATTTTTAAATAGAGTTTTTTTAAGTAATTTTAGGAAGTTTAAATAGCTTAATTGAGTCTTTGTTTTGTTCTAGCATTTTTATAAAACCAGAAAAAATAAATAAATACTAAAATACCAAAATAAATAAATAAATAAAATGAATACAAAAGCAAGAAAACAAAATCAAAAAAAAAAGGAATTTGGGCTAAATTCACCCCAGCCCAAATCAAAGCCCAAAATTTGCACACTTGAAACCTGTCCAAAACTAGCCCAACTGCCCGGTCCAAAAGCTCTTAAAACGACGTAGTATAGGGGAGAAACTACGTCGTTTTGAAATAATGTTAGACCAATTAATCGTGGCCCTCCGCTCCCCATCATCTAACGGTCCTCATTAGTCCAAGGGGTTTAATAAAAGTGTCCGAAAAATTGTATGAACTCAAGAACACTTATCATCTTCCTCGTACAACTGTAACACCACCACCGTACCCCACCGTACCTCACCGTACCCTGCCGTATCTCCACCCTTTTGCCACCGTCCGCCGCCGGCCGGAAATCGCCGGCGGCGGCGGCGAAGCTCCAAATCACTCAAAAATTACACCCCTCAATCCTCTCATCCTCCTCTTTCCAACCCCCAACCTAGTTTCCCTCAAATCGTAACCAAAATGCTCGAATATTAGATCGAAATTTCCGGCCAGGATACCACCTTTACCAAACCCCACCAAATTTACACCATAAGACCACCACGACCTCCTCTATCAAACCCCCAAGGCCCTGATCCTCAAAAATGGCCGGAACTTCTCGAATATGGATTCAAAGTTTCCGGCCAAAACCCTAATTGCCCCAAACCTCTCCAAATTAATACTACGCGATCCTTTCGTCTTCCTCATGAGGAATTCAGTGTCAGTGGTGGTCGAATGTCACCGGATTGGTTCAAACGTCAGATCGGAGAGTGGCAGAGTCTCGAGCGTCAGTTAAGTTTGGTTCTCCTTTCTTTATTTTGTTTAGTTTGTTTCTTGTTCTCATACTTGTTAAACCTCTACTCCGATACGCATTTAATTTCCGTTAATGTTTGTTTTGATTTTGTGCCTGGTTATTAGTCTGTTGTGATCTTGGTTAGCTATGTGTTAGTGTGATTTTATCAGAATAAAATTTATTAAGTAAGATTTCCTTTCTTCTAGTTTTCTATTAGGGTTCTCAGTTCTTTCTTGTTTCATGTTATTAATTTAGAAATTTTGATTAGTTCTAGGTCTATTTCTGATTTGCTTGTTAATCCGGGCTAGTTTAAGTCTTGGTACTGATTTTGTGAGAGTCAATTGACTGGTAGTCCCATTATTTAGTTTGGATCCGGCCTTGAAATTGATTTTTTGGCTATAACTGTTTGACTGTGGTTCAAAGTAAGAGGGTTTAGTTAGCCAGTAATTCCAAGGGAATTTCAGGGGTAGCTTGGGTATGGAAAAGGGTAGTTTTATTAGGAATGGTAATTGTAAAGGTAAGGGAAGGGTAGTGTGGGAATTGTAATGGGTATAGGACCTTCTAGAACAAGACTTTAGTATAGTTTTGGTGAAATAAGTGTTGTTACTTGGGTAATAAGTCTTAGAAATGAGGGACTAAGAAACTAAATAAGAAAGGGACTAAAAAGAAAACTAAAATCTGAAGTTAACCTTAGGTTTTGCCTATAAAAAGGCACATACACTGCCTTGTTCAACAAGTTAGAGGGGACCTCTGAAAATTTCAAAGAAAAATCTGAATCCTGAAGTTCAAGTTACTTTTAGATCTCATTTCTGCAAAAAATCAAAAGAAAACATACAAAAAAAAAGAAGCCCAGTAAAAGAAGACACTGCTATATTGTTTTAAGATTGGTCTTGTTTTCTAATCTAATTTTGCTCAAATTCGAGATCAAATCAGTATGTTCTGAGTTATTTCTAGTTGCTGAAGATCAGAAATCTCCTCCTAAGTTTAGTTTCAATTCGTCTTGGTTCAATCTAGTCTGCTACGTGGTTATTGGAGTCGTGTCCTTCATATCTCGATTCTGGTCTGTTTCTGTTATTGCTGGACTGCGTACGAGCTAGTGCTTGGCTATTAGCTGCTACTGCTTACTACCGCTGACTTCTTCCTCTTCCATTTTTGGTTCAAATTCCAGGTACATGCTCAAATTCGGCTTGATATAACTATAAATGGAGATGAAATAAAGAGATGCTTGCACATTTGATTCCTAAATTGTACTTACTTTGGTTGTTATGTAGTAATAGCTAAGTAGATATGAAAGTTTAAGATGATTTGATTCTAATTTGTGTACGAATGAACTTTAGACTGTATAACATGGACTGTTCCTAGACTATTTCGGACTGTCGTTAGATTACTTTGGACTGTTTTGATAATAGATTCGAACTAATTTATGTAGGTTTAATATCTTGGATTAAGTGATAATACGTGATCATATCTTGTACAATAAACATTAGACCATTGCGAGATTTATGCTAGTTTAAATCCTTGGATATCCTCTAAAGTTTGTGTCCAGTTTGTAAAAAGCTAAATGTTCAATTTTACTCACTGTGTGAAGATCCAGAATATGTTCGAATTTGATGCTGGGCCCAATATAACATTTGGGTGGTGCAAGCTAGGCCCAGTTATACAAGAATCATCCTAGTATTTGTGGACTGGTATTTACCCATCTACCTATTGCGGGAGTCTCCTGCCAATTGGGCTCACACTGAGGCCCAGTTGCGCTATAACAGTTCATAGAACAAACTATTTATTTCTTATTCCTGGATTCCTTTTAAGGCCCAGTGAATGCTGGAAATCTCACGTTTCAAGGCCCAACAAATGCTTCAAGTTAAAAAATCCTTTTTCAAAGATATACATAGGAATACGGGGAATAATTTGCAAATAAAATTTAGGTTTCGAATTAGGTGGCGGGTTCGAATTAAGAGGGTTTCCCCTTTTGTTTGAATTCGGACTTGAATTCGAGACCCGAATTTATAAATGTGAATTAATTAGGCCCCTTTAAAGACGGAAATGAATAGAAAATCTTAGTCTACTTTAGGTTAGCCATAAAATAATAAAACGAGATGAACCTCGCTAAATAAAATTGCATAGATAGCGAGGCCCTCATTAGTTGCTTATAATAACATGCTTAGAATTCGGGACGTGCCGTTTAGCGAATTTCACGGTTTTCCCTGCAAAGATGATAATCCGCTAGTCGCTATAGGCACGTTTTAATAAGTTTACCTTCTTAAATACGGGTACGCATTTCGCGCAACCCAAATCCAAATCCTAAAACGTTGAATAAGAGGTGTTGAGGATCCGGGTGCATTTCATGTGACGTGATCCAAAGGCACGCTCTTAAACGGCGTTCACTTTCGTAAAAAAAAATTAAAAGCGGCAAACAATCTTGAAAAATTGCACTATAGGTTTAAACGTGTATAAAAATTAGATTTTAGCCATTTATAATAATTTAAGCGACCGTGCTAGAACCACGGGATCCGGGGGTGCCTAACACCTTCCCTCGGGTCAACAGAATTCCTTATTCAGAATTTCTGGTTCGCAGACTCCAATTGGGAAGTCGAATTTTTCCTCGATTTGGGAATGAAATTAAACCGGTGACTTGGGACACCAAAAGCCAATCTTATCCCAAGTGGCGACTCTAAAAATAAATAAATAATCCCATTTCGAATGATGTCACTTTAAATGGAAAAACTCCCTTATACATTTATCCTTCGGGGTGGGTGTGTAAAAAAGAGGTGTGACAGTCGTCATGTGAGTTACCGCTTCGTTTTCCCTGTTTTCAGCTTCTTTATACTTTATTATAAGAGTCTTGCGTGAACGAGTTAATTTGGATTGGTTTTAGAGGAAAATGAGACACTTAGTCTCTTTAAGGAAGGTTTGATTTAGAAAAGTCAATCGGATGTTGACTTATGAGTTAGAGAGCTCGGATGTGATTTCCGGTGATTCAGCTAGCTTCGGGGGATGATTTGTGACTTAGGAGCGTGATCGGAAGTAATTTTGGAGGTCCGGTGTAGAATTAGGCTTGAATTGGCAAAGTTAGTATTTTGGCGAATTCCGGTTGATAGGTGAGATTTTGATCCGAGGGTCAGAATGAAATTCCGAAGTTGTTGTAGCTTCATTAGGTGATTTGGGAGGTGTGTGCAAAATTTCAGGTCATTCGGAGGTGTTTTGGTCGGGTTTTTGATCAAATGCGGGTTTCGGAAGTTTTAGAAGAACTTAGGCTTGAATCCGATGTAATTTGATGGTTTTGGTGTTGGTGGAGGTGTTTTGATGATTGGAGCAAGTTTGAATGATGTTTTAGGATGGATTGACACTTTTGGTTGAGGTCCCGGGGCCCTCGGGGTGATTTCGGATGGCCATCGGGATGAATTTTGGACTTGTGTCATTGCTGATATTTCCTGGTTCTGGTATTTCCTTCCGCAGACACGGAATGGGAGTCGCAGGTGCGAGTTTCTTGAGGAGTTAGTTTTCGCAGATGCGGGCTTGGAGCCGCAGAAGCGGACATGGGCCATTGGGATTTTCCGCATAAGCGGGCAGGTGTCCGCAGAAGCGGTGTCCGCAAAAGCGGATTTAGACCACAGAAGCGGTCCTGAGCAAAAAGTAAAGCTCCGTAGAAGTGGAGGAGTTCCGCAGAAGCGGTTAGAGGATCGCAGAAGCGAAAATGCTTGGACAGAAAGGGTTTTAAAAAGTTTCATTTTGTTCCGCGAGCTAAGGCATTTTTCCACCATTTTTGAACATCCTTGAGAGCTTTTGGACGAGAATTGAAGGGGATTTCGACTGGGATAGATTCGAGGTGAGTTCTATGACCTAATTACATGATTTAATGGTAGAATCAACCTAGAAATTCATGAAAATTTATCAAAAAGGGGGAAGAACTAGGGCTTGAGTTTTGGGTATTTCAAAGTGGACTTTGATGGGTCATTTGAGCTCGGATTTGGGAGTTCTTGATATGTATAAACTCGGGGCGAGTTAAGGAATCCGTTGATGTAAAATTTGCTGGAATTCGAGAAGTGCGCCCGGGGCTCGAGTTTTGCAAATTTCGTGATTTTCGATGTTTTTCGATTCTTTTCGATTGGGTTATGTTCCATTAGCCTATTGTGATGTATTCGTTGTGGTTTTGATCAGATTCGATGCGCGAGGAGGCCGATTTGAGAGGCAAGGGCATAGCGAGCTAGGATTTTGACCGGCTTGAGGTGATTAATAATAGTAAATGATATCCTAAGGGTTTGAAACCCCGGATTCACAAAACGTAGTGCTATATTGAGGTGAAACACGCGCTTAATGACGAGCGCGGGGTTGTTTACTACTGTGGATTGTGACTTGGTCCGTCCCGATTGATATTTTTACCGCGTATTTGACTGAGGTGTAACTGTTATCAACATGATTTGGGCTTATTGCCATATTTTGGGCTTCACGCCGACTACTCGAATCCTTCGTGGATTTTTATCACTGTTTCCTCACTATTTTGATATACCACTTGAACTCAGTCCTGTTGATTATACTGCTTTATAAACTCAGCTGCTTTAATTGAACTTTGAGACTTAAATGATATTTCCACTGTTGTTTGGGCTGAGCACTACTATTTTATTGATGCCCGAGGGGCTTATGATGTTTTTTGGACTGAGTGAGGCTTTCAGACCTTGTGAGCGATATGAGGAGGCTTTTAGGCCTTGTGAGCGATGTGAGGAGGCTTTCAGGCCTTGTGAGTGATGTGAGGAGCCTTTCAGGCCTTATGAGTGATGTGAGAAGGCTTTCAGGCCTTATGTTGATATAGCGCTTGGGCCGTAAGGGGCCCCTCTGGAGTCTGCACACCCACAGTGAGCGCGGGTACCCATATGATCTGAGCGTGAGCCCGAGGGGCTGATACTATGCTGAGTGACTGATACTGAGGCCGAGGGGCTGATACTGTGCTGAACGATTGATACTGGGCCCGACGGGCAGATTTTTACTCACTATTTACTTGTTGTTTTACCTGATTTACCTGTTTTTAAAAGGGAGATTTCATTTGACTCTTACGGTTTTACTGCTTTAAGTGATTTACTGCCTGATATAGAACTGCTTTGTGCACTTATGTGTTTTCATGCCTTCGGTTATTATTTATTATTATTACTCATTGGGTCGGAGTACTCACATTACTCCCTGCACCATGTGTGCAGATTCAGGTATAGCAGAGTCTGCACCTGAGCACTGATTCCTTCCAGACCAGGCAGCGAGTTGGAGATACGAGGTAGCTGTTGACGTCCGCAGCCCCTTGTCTCCCCTATCATTTTTCATTTATGATTCCTTCAGACTATTGTATCAGATATTACACTTTGTAGACTTAGGCAAACTCTGCAAGCCAGACTCATGCCAGTGGAGCACAGCAGCGACTGCACTCGAGCTAGAGTGTGTGTCATATTCTTTTTGATGACCCGCAGACCCATTAATGTGGGTGAGACTATGCTCGGTGAGATGGCCCGCACGAGATTTGGGCGACAGATTAAGAGGTTCTTCTTCGGCTACTTACTCACATCGTATATTCTATTTCGAGGAGTGCCTGAGTTCCCAGGATATGATGAGGTGGTGAAGGCTCCGTCAGGGCTTTTGGAAATCACATCTCTGTTTGAGACGTCGTCAAAACTCACTCCTGCAGTACGGATTGAACGAGACGAGAACTTCAATAGGTACCTCTATAACTCTTTGAACTTACTCATGAGCAGGGCTGGTCGGACGAGGAGCGTATGCATTTACGCAATGACTTGTCGAGCACGTCCAAGGAGATGTTGGGGATTGCACTTGGCAGCCCCGTTCACTCGTCGGAGGACGCAAACTCTATCAAGGGCTCAGACACGGAGGACAAGGTTGGTGATTCTGTTACGGGGCCCATGGCATTGGTGCCTCTAGGACGGATGATGATGTGCCTAGAGCTGCTGATGGAGAGCACGCTGAGGACTCCGACTCCGACTGACAGGGAGTTTTCTTTTCACCCTACTCTATTTTACATTTTTATATGCATCGGGGACTATGCATAGACTATGTGCGGGGTGGGAGGAATACTACTTGTGATGTAGTTGTATAGCTTGTATCAATTTTTTTCTTTTATTAGTTTTAATATTTTTCTTTTATATTTTTATTTAGTCTAATTTTAGTTTTTTTATTTATTCTAGTTTTAGTTTAGTTGCTTTAAACAAATGAAAAAAAATATAAAAATACAAAAAAAAAAAAAAGCTCGGACTTTTCCCGACGATGGATCTTTTGGACAATTTTCTTGAGGGATAAAGTCCGATTAAAAATACCAAAAAAAATATTTTTTTAAGGATAGTTAGGTAGTATTCCTTGATTTTTCTTTGGGCGCCGGTTCTTTTCCAAGGATGTAGCTCAAAACCGGGTACTTTATTTTTTTTAGGAGTAGTTTAGGAAGAAACTGAGTTGCTCTGAGATACTCATTGACATGGTTGATGCTGGCACATTAGGCTATGACATACATTCTATCTTCCCGTGTATTTGGTTTGAATTGTTACGTCTAAGTAAAGTAAATAGCCTATATTGTGACACCTTTTTTCAGTTGTATGACTTGTATGACACATAGTGCAATATTGCTTAATTTTTCTCAATTATGTGTGCTTGCTTGACTTGAGAGTTGAACAAAACCGTTGAGTGAGTCATGTGCAATGTGTGTGTGAGGATTTGTGATCTTCTGTGCTAGCATGTGTAGTCTAGAACTTGCCCCGTGTGTTAATCGAAGCGAAATTGTAAGTTATGCTAATTTAGGAGATGAGGTAGGCGTTTCTTGCTTGGTCATTGATGTGCTTGTCACATAAAAATAAAATTTTCCGTTGCTAGCCCCTTTGAGCCTATAGACCTTTCTTTTGGCACCCACATTACAAGTCATACCCCTATTTTGTTCTTAATTGAAATTGTTGAACCTTTACCTCCTAAGACACTTAGTCGCTAAAAGAAGTAAGGTTAGAGATTAGGGAGTAGCTTTTAAGTGGAACCATGGAGGGGCCCGTTGGTGCACTAAAAGTTGAAATCAAAAGTCACTAGCCGATGAACTTTAATGTATGGAGTGTATGAAGAAAAAGAAAAAAGAAAGGAAAGAAAGAAAAATTGCAAGAAAAGAAAAATTGATAGTGAAAGTATGTAGAAAAATACACCTCCAATTCTTAATAATTTGTGCTAGTGGGAGTATAGAAGTGCTTAATGAAAGTAAGGGCAATGTTGCATATGGTTTGTGGTAAGTGAATTGGTTGAGAAGAATGTGTGCTTGAATTGTGAATGTAGTGTATTAAAGTGCTTATGAGGGTTAATCACTATTTCTAAATGTATCATACACGTCCCTTAGCCTACATTACAACCTTAAAGTGCTAATTGATCCTAGATTTGGCTAGCTTAAATTAGTAGAGATATACACAACGGGCAAGCCTATGGTACGACCACGGGATGCATATGAATTCTTTGTGAGAGTGAGCGAATTTTGTTCAATTGTGTGATGTCCTTAATCTATATTCAAAAGCATATTTGAATGTATGGACTAGTAAATATTCCCTCTTTCGTTTGTTGGTAAAGGCACATGATCTCATGAATGATTGGTGATGTTGTAAACTTTCTTGTTGGGTGAGTGCGTGAATTGAGGGTGCTTAGTGGTTGCAAGTCGGCTTTTGAGATTGGGTGGTGACAAATAGGTTGTTGGAATTGATTGAATTGAAATGTTACACTTGGGCATGCTTAAATGGGAAGAATGTGAAATTTTGTATGATCATGCTTGTGTGCCGGTATTGATCATAGTCAAGGGTAGAGTGTATGGTTAAAAGTTGAATTGCTCCGCTATAGTTGAGACTTGTACGTAGTTAGGATTTATTTGAATATAGTCCCATTGCTCGAGGACGAGCAAGAGTCTAAGTGTGGGGTGTTGATGTTTAGCTTAAAATATATATTTATATGTATATCGCCTCATGTTTTACTTTTGTTTCGTGGATTTTGGATGTAAAATGTGTTGATTTATATTAATTTGAGGTGTTTTTATGTGTATGAATGATCCGAGAGAAATTGGGGGCGAAATGTGCGAAATTAGAGCCAAAACGGACGAAAGCATGAAAAATGGAAATTGCAGCGCCACAGACAGTGCCTAGCGCTACCTGTGGCGCCAGAAACAGTAGCTTCAATTTGGCACCGCCATTGAGCACGCCTGGTGCAGGGCAAGGCGCCGGTGGTGTGAATCTTGTCCAAATTCGCCCGAGACACGGTTATTTCGGCCCCTAGACCTACCTAACACGTATAAAAGCAAGACTAAACTTATTTGTGAAGGGGGGATGCCACTTTTGGAGGGAGAATACACACAAGAAACATCTGGGAGCAAGAACATCTCAGATTTCTTCATCTTTTCTTAGTATTTTCAATTATCCAACACTTATAAAATTGTTTGCTATTATCATGAGTGGCTAACACCCATAGTTTTGGAGTTGTGATTTAGCCATGAATATTGTTGTTTAACATTGACTTAACCTTGATTGCACTTCACTAATATATGGTTATTTCTTCAATTCTGTGATCAATTGCTTAATTGTCTGGCCAGCAGTTAGGTTCTATTTACTATCTATGCTATACTAGGAAAAGTCGTGTTTAGATTAGAGAAGAATTGAAAAGAGCATGATCTTAACTCTTAGGGGGGGATTTGTGGTTAGGATAGGAAGATACCTAGTCACCATGCTTAATTAAATATCGTAATTTTAATGCATTCTTAATAGATTGATTTCATAGGAATATAGGCGTTAATCTATTTTGAATAGGCGAGTAGTACTTCGGAAGAAGGCTATGAGAGCAATTATCGATTAATTAGAAACCATGTTGAATTGTATGAGAGGGAGAGTTAACTAGAACACAATAGGATTGGTGAATCGATCACAACCCTGGAATATTTGTCTCTATTGAATACATAACAATCATTTTACTGGTTGATAATTTAGTTACTACTTAGAATTATAGTTTAGTATAATCACATTCTTGAACTCGAATTTAGCTTGACTGAATAACAATATTGGTGAATTAGTGGGTAGTTGATACAAGTCTATGTGGGTTCGACACTCGACTTATTATTTTATTACTTGTACGACCACGTATACTTGCGTGTGCATTTGGGAGCATCATGGACCGTGTGTATAGGTCGTGTGTAGTGACTATTGGGGGACTGGAGACTAGAGTTGATCTTCTACTGCTTAGTATGGTTGATTTTGACGTGATATTAGGTATGGAATGGTTGTCTCCCTGTCATGCTATTTTGGACTGCCACGCTAAGACTGTAACGTTGGCGATGCCGGGGTTGCCCCAGATTGAGTGGCGAGGTTCTTTAGATTATGTCCCTAGTAGGGTGATTTCGTACTTAAAGACCCAGCGGATGGTTGGGAAGGGTTGTTTATCTTATCTGGCATTTGTGAGGGATGTTAGTGCTGAGACCCCTACTATTGATTCTGTTCTGGTAGTGCGAGATTTTTCGGATGTATTTCCTACCGGATAGGGATATTAACTTGGTGTCAGCCACTCAGCCCGTTTCTATTCTTCCGTACCGCATGGCACCGGTTGAGTTGAAGGAGTTAAAGGAGCAACTTCAGAACCTCCTTGAGAAGGGGTTTATTAGGCCTAGTGTGTTACCTTGGGGTGCACCGGTCCTGTTTGTGAAGAAAAATGATGGTTCCATGATAATTTGCATTGATTACAGGTAGTTGAACAAAGTCACATTCAAGAAAAAGTATCCTTTGTCGCGTATTGATGATCTATATGACCAGCTTCAGGGAGCGAGGGTGTTCTCCAAGATTGATTTGAGGTTAGGGTATCACCAGTTGAAGAGTCGGGACTTGGATATTCTCAAGACAGCTTTCAGGACCCGTTAGGGTCATTATGAGTTCCTTGTGATGTCTTTTGGGCTGACCAATGCCCCAGCAGCGTTCATGCATCTGATGAACAGCGTATTTCAGCCATATCTCAACTCGTTTGTTATTGTATTCATTGATGACATCCTGGTGTGCTCTCGTAGCTAGGAGGAGCATGCCCAACATTTCCGGATTGTGTTGCAACGGTTGAGGGAGGAGAAACTTTATGGTAAATTCTCGAAGTGTGAGTTTTGGCTCAGTTCAGTGGCGTTCTTGGGGCACGTGGTGTTCAGTGAGGTTATTCAAGTTGATCCGAAGAAGATAGAGGCGGTTTAGAGTTGGCCCAAATTGTCCTCAGCTACAGAGATTCGGAGCTTTCTTGGTTTGGCGGGTTATTACCGTCGGTTCGTGCAGGGTTTCTCGTCTATTGCATCGCCCTTGACCAAATTTACCCAAAAGGGTGCTCCTTTTAGGTGGTCGGATGAGTGTGAGGCGAGCTTTCAGAAGCTCAAGACTGCCTTGACCACAGCTCTAGTTCTGGTTCTACCATCAGCTTCTGGTTCTTATACAGTATATTGTGATGCTTCTCGGATTGGCATTGGGCGTGTCTTGATGCAGGGGGGTAGAGTGATTGCTTATGCTTCACGCCAGTTGAAGCCCCATGAGAAGAACTACCCTGATCGTGATTTGGAGTTGGCTGCCATTGTTCACGCGTTGAAGATTTGGAGGCACTACCTCTATGGTGTGTCTTGTGAGGTGTTTACTAATCATTGTAGCCTCCAGCACTTATTCAAATAGAAGGATCTCAATCTGAGGCAGCAGAGATGGTTGGAGCTGCTAAAGGACTATGATATTACTATTCTATACGACTAGGAAAGCCTAATATGGTAGTCGGTGCTTTGAATAGGAAGGCAGTGAGTATGGGCAATCTTGCATTCATTCCTATTGGGGAGAGACCTCTCGTAGTTGATGTTCAGGCTTTGGCTAACCAGTTCGTGAGAATGGATATTTCAGAGCCTAGTCGGGTTCTAGCTTGTGTGGTTTCTCGTACCTTGTTTGATCGCATCAGAGAGCGCCAGTATGATGATCCTCATTTGCTTTTTCTCAAGGACGAGGTGCAGCACGATGACGCCAGAGATGTGACTATCTGAGATGATGGGGTGTTGAGGATGTAGGGCCGGATATGTGTTCCCAATTTAGATGGGCTATGGGAGTTGATTCTTTAGGAGGCCCATAGCTCGCGGTATTTCATTCATCCGGGTGCCGTGAAGATGTACCAGGATTTGAGACAGCACTATTGGTGGAGAAGAATGAAGAAGGATATAGTTGGGTTTGTAGCTCGGTGTCTCAACTGTCAGCAGGTAAAATATGAGCATCAAAGACCGGGTGGGTTACTTCAGAAGATAGAGATTCAAGAGTGGAAGTGGGAGGGGATCACCACGGATTTCGTAGTTGGGATCCCACTGACTTCGAGGAGGTTCGATGCTATTTGGGTGATTGCGGATCGGCTGACCAAGTCCATGCACTTCATTTCTATGAGTACTACCTATTCTTCAGACCGGTTGGCTGAGATTTACATCATAGAGATTGTTCGCCTGCATGGTGTGCCAGTTTCCATCATTTCAGACAGAGGCACACAGTTTACATCGCTGTCCTGGAGAGTCGTGCAGCGAGAGTTGGGCACTCAGGTGGAGTTGAGCACAGCATTTCACCCTCAGACGGACGGGCAGTCCGAGCGCACTATTCAGATATTGAAGGACATGTTATGTGCTTGTGTCATTGATATTGGTGGTTCATTGGACAAGTTTTTTCCACTCGCGAGGTTTGCTTATAACAACAGTTATCAGTCGAGTATTCAGATGGCTCTGTATGAGGCTTTATATGGGAGACGGTGCAGATCTCTGATAGGTTGGTTTGAGCCGTGTGAGTCTAGGCTTTTGGGAACAGACTTGGTTCGGGATGCATTAGACAAGGTGAAATTGATCCAGAAACGGCTTCGCACGGCGCAATCGAGACAGAAGAGTTATGCTGATAGGAAGGTCCGGGATGTGTCTTACATGGTTGGGGAGAAGGTGCTGATGAAGGTTTCACCCATGAAGGGTGTTATGAGACTCGGGAAGAGGGACAAGTTGAGCCCTCGGTTCATTGGGCCTTTTGAGGCACTTCAAAGGATTGGGGAGGTGTCTTACAAGCTTGCCTTGACACCTAGCTTGTCGAGTGTGCATCAAGTATTTCTATGTTTCTATGCTCCGGATGTATATCGGCGATCCGTCTCATGTTTTGGATTTCAGCATGGTTCGGTTGGATGGTGATTTTACTTATGATGTGGAGCCGGTGGCTATTTCGGAGCGGCAGGTTCAAAAGTTGAGGTCAAAGGATATAGCTTCTGTGAAAGTGCAGTGGAGAGGTCAGCTCGTGAAGGAGGCTACTTGGGAGACCGAGTGGGAGATGCGGAGCAAATATCCACACCTACTTGTGGCTCCAGCTATGTTTCTAGACCCATTCGAGGACGAACGTTTATTTAAGAGGGGAAGGATGTAACGATCCGGCCGGTCGTTTCGAGAGTTGAAGCCCCGTTCCCCCATTTTTTCCTTATTTTGTGTTCTTCAGCTGTATTATGACTTAATTACCGGGTTAGTTGGTTCGGGTCCGGAGTGATTTTAGGATGAATTAAGACACTTAATCTCTTATTTGAAAGCTTAAGTTGGAAAAAGTTGACCGGATGTTGACTTATGTGTAAACGACCCCGAATTTGAATTTTGATGGTTCCGTTAGCTCTGTTAGGTGATTTTGGACATAGGAGGGCGTCCGGATTGTGTTTTGGATATCTGTAGTGGAATTAGGATTGAAATGCCGAAAGTTGGAAGTTTGGAAAGTTTGAACGGGAGTGGATTTTTTTATATCTGGTCGGATTGGATTTTCGGAAGTTTTAATAAGTCCATGGTGTCATTTATGACTTGTGTGCAAAATTTGAGGTCAATCGGACGTGGTTTGATAGGTTTTGACGTCGTTTGTAGAATTTGTATGTTTTGAAGTTCATTAGACTTGAATCCGTGTGTAATTCAAGTTTTAGATGTTGTTTGAGGTGATTTGAGGATTCGACTAAGTTCGTAAGATGTTTTGGAACTTGTTGGTATGTCTGGTTGAGGTCCCGAGGGCCTCGGGGTGATTTCGAGTGGTTAACGGCTTGAGATTGACTTGAAGAATGCAGCAGTGTTGCTGCTTCTGGTGTAAACGCACCTGCGGAGTGGCACTGCAGGTGCGAGCCCGCAGAAGCGTGGCAAGGATCGCAGATGCGACCAAGGATGAGATGGGCAGAGGTCGCAGGTGCGAAGGCGTTCCCGCACCTGTGATGGTAGCAGAAGCAGGCAGCGAGGCGCAGGTGCGAGTATTGTCCGCAGGTGCGATGTGAACTCCGCACCTGCGATATGCGCAGATACGGTTCAATGATCGCAGAAGCGGAGGAATCTTGGGTAAGTGACTTCCGCAGAAGCGGGGATTTTACCGCAGATGCAGCTCCGCAGATGTGGATATTAGACCGTAGGTGCGAAAAGCCTAGGCAGAATATTTAAAAACAAGGGTTCACGAATTTAGTCTTATTTCAACATTTTGGACTCGAACTTAGGCGATTTTGGAGAGGATTTTCGAGGGGATTTTTGAGGTAAGCTTCTTGTACTCATTTTTTTTATCATAAATCTTGTTTCCTCATTGATTTCCTCACCTAGATTGTGTGGTGTTGAGGTGAAATTTGGGGGTTTGAGGTTAGGGATTTGGAGAATGAATTGTGGGGATTTGGGTGACCATTTGATGTCGGATTTTGATAAATTTGGTATGATTAGACTCGTGAGTGAATGTGCTTTCGGGTTTTGTGACTTTTGTTGGATTTCGAGATGTGGGCCCGGGGGCGGGGTTTGAGCCGATTTCGGATTTTGGCTATAATTTAGTAATTTTCTTGTGGAATTGATCCCTTTAGCCTTTATTGATTGTGTTGTACTACTTGTGTCTAGATTCGGAACGTTTGGAGACCGATTTGAGGGGCAAAGTCATTGCGGAGTATGATTTCGCCCGGATTGAGATAAGTAACGCTTTCAAACTTGGTTCTGAGGGTTCGAAACCCCAAATTATGTGTTATGTGATTGGTGTTGAGGTGACGCACATGCCAAGTAATGGGAGTGCGGGCGTGCACCGTGAGAATTGTGACCTGGTTGATTCCATGGCACTTTATAGCGACTCTATTTTGTTGATATCCGTATTTTCACCATGTGATAAAGTAATTGAGCTGTCAATCATGCTAGATATCATGTTTAGGCTTTATGCCGGTACTGTTGGGACCTATTGTGGTCGTTTCTTGCTATCATTTTGCTGATTTTATTAATATTTCGTACTCAGTCATGTACATACATTTCATATCATATCTCAGTCTCAGTTGTTATTTATTGATACATCATATCCTTGTTCAGGCTAGTTTTCATGACATTGTGAGCCTGTGAGTGAGACTGAAGAGATTGATGACTGAGTGAGGATGAAAGCGTTATTATAAGTGACAGTTATGGGATTGGGTGGCACGCCGCAGCGGTTATATTGATTTGTGATAGCGCTTGGGCTGTAGGAGCCCCTCCGAAGTCTGTACACACCCCCAGTGAGCGCGGTTGATATTATTAAAGGATGGATCTTCCCTGGACATGGATCTTGTCCGAAGACTTGATACCTGGGGATGGATCTTCTCCACAGGGATGGATTGGCCTTCCTCGGTGCTGGGTGACTTATAGTCAGTGATGTATATGTTCCGGGATGGATCTTCCCTGGGATGTATGGGCCATATACTATACCGAGTGGTTAAGCATTAGAGAGTGTGAGCACATGAGGCTGACAACATGGTGCATCACATACATCATGTGCATTGGCATGTAGAGATAGCAGAGTTATATTTTTATACTGTTCAGACCTGCTTTATTTTACCATGTTGAGCTGCCTAATTAATTTGAAAGCATGCATACGTTTCTGCACAGGTATTTCTATTTTATATGTACCGGTTGAATTCGTCACTACCTTTGAGTCCAAAGTTTGAACTCGTTACTTACTGAGTTGGTGTACTCATGTTACTCCCTACACCTCGTGTGCAGATCCAGGCGATTCCGATCACGGCGGCGGCGGCTGATCGAGGCTTCAGAGTTCCGAGACTATCAAGGTAGCTACATAGCGTTCGCAGGCCTTGACTCTCCCTCTTTATCATTAGTTGTATTTTCAGTTATTTCTCTAGACATTGTAGTGGACTGTATTCTGATTTAGACGCTCATGTATTCAGTGACACCCCGATTTTGGGTTAGATTGTATCGTACTTTTGGGATTTATTCTGTTTCTAAAAGGTTTCTTAAATGTTAACTGCTTCCGTTGCTATTTTCAAAGTTATTCTTACTGTGATGAGTTATTAAATAGAGGTTGGCCTAGTTTCACGATAGGCGCCATCACGATGGTTGATTTTGGGTCGTGACAATGTCCCTCCAAGCTCTCTCTCCACCAAATAATAGTGGAGGCTAAAAGCATAAATTTTTTTGAAGTCTGGTTCTCTACTGTTGTTGATGATGAATCGATGGTGGCCGTCCATCAGCTGAAGCTCGATACAGTCATACAGCCACCTTTATCTAGCGTTTTCTATCCTTATCTCTTTCAAATTCCCCGCATATTTTTTTCGTTCATTGCGGTATTTCTGAATTTTGGTAAGTTTTCTCTTCTTTCTTTAGTTGTTAAGCTAGCTTCTCTGTAGTGAAATTGAGCGGGCATGTTTTAGTTTTTTACATTTATGTTTGAGTGGGTATCTCATTGTTTGAGGGTATGCCTGAATATCTAAGTTCCAACCCGTCATCTATAAATCTTGAAAAACATAAATATGATGATTTTCTTTTATTTGTTAACATTAGTATGCCAACTGTTGTTTTATATGAACCTTCAGTTTATTGTAGCATTCCTCTTCATAACTTTTCAGGCTACATTTTTGTCTCTGTTATACAACTATAGTTCGCCTTCCTTACTTTCTTCAATTGGATAATGCTGCGAGTTTTGCTGAAAATTTTACTTGAATTTGGAATTTTTAAGTTAAAAATCAAGATCTTTATTTAACTTTTGTTGGTCTAACTTCCAGGCAATGCTTTGTTGATCTAACAAAGATAGTAATCACCTTTAGCTTGCTCTCTACGTTCTTCCGAAGACTCATGTTCATGACTTTTCTTTTTACACTCTATTTTTAGTTGGATATTGGAGTTTACAAAACTCTATTTTAAAGTGAGTTTGTGTCAAATGGTCAATGTTTGTATCACTTGGTTATCTTGATCTTATTGTAGTTTTATCTATCAAAATAGGCCAGTTTAAAAGTTCAATTGAATTAAGGAAAACAGTAACTCTCAGAGGAAAGAGATCAGTTTTCATGTTATGGTAAAAAATTAGGGACTTGATTACCTGTTTTATCTAATGCAGTAGGTAAGTCTCACCATTTGTTATCGATCATGTTTTAATGTTGCTCTTCTCTGATTGCATGAATAAAGTAAAAAGGATTCAAGTCAGATAATTCTAGGTATGATAAGTGTTAGTATTTTAGCATTTTAATATTAGAATGATATATGCCATAAATCCTACAACTCCATGATGTAGAAAATTGTCATAACTCTTTTGTAACTCTTCTCCCATGTTCTCCATGATTTCATAACTTACTACCCCACTTTCTTCCAATTTAATTCAAGGAAGAATTTCTACACCTATAAATAGGAGTTTTTCTTCCATATTGTGGTGTGTGAAAAATAATTGAGAGTGTTTCAATAAAGTGAGGTTAAAGTTGTGGAAAAAACATAAGAGAATTTTTACTTTTGTTGAAGGAAGGTATTCATCTTGGTGGAGCTTTGGACTCAACAACTTGTTCAGAGTTTGTTCGAGTCATACGACGTGATCGGGCTGTTGTATCCTGGGGGAGACAAGTCAAGAAGATTATTGCTGGACCAGTGAAGACCCTACTGCAGTGGGCTTGAATCTCCTTAAAGAGAGCGAGATATCCGCGCCTCAGCCTTAAGATATTTAATTTTCTTCATTTTATTTTTCAATTATAATTGTATTCACCAACAATAAGTAAGTGACTCCCTCAAGTAACTCTCATGTGCTATAAAATTACAGGCTATGAATTTTTCTTTGCAAATGTTATTTAGTTGTCTAGCATTTTATTTCAGTTACACCAAACATGTACATTAATGACTAAGGTAATTTTTAATTGAGATGGGCATTTGGACAAAGAATATTTCCTCCAGCATTAATTGTGTGGAGCAAAAGCAAGGCTCTCTGAATAACTAAAGAAATTTATATGTTTTTACCTATATATTTATATGTTTTTACCTGCTTTAGCACAATCCTATGTGTTGAATTAATCATATTCAAAACATTTTTAATGTTAATACAATCTGCGCAAGTTACACCATCTGCTTTTGATTTTACTATTTAAAAATTAGACGATCTTCTGCTTGATTGTTCATTGACTTTTTGCATTTGCATTTCTCCATTAGAGAATGCATGCATAAAGGATTTAAATTTTTGTTTATTTTCTGTATGTTGGTATCTAAAGTATTATTTCTTACTGTTTGAGTTGTAGTAATTATATCATGTAATCTGTTATGCCACAAGCTTTCCATTGAAAATTTAATTTTTCATTTTTCTTGAAGCACAAATTGCCTATTTTTATACTTTTCTGTTGGTAGGATGGTCCTATCTGTAGTATAAGCACACAACTCAATTTTTCAAATGTCCTGGCTACTGATTCTAGAAAACTGTTTTAGTACCAAAACTAATAAGGTTTTCTACAAGTGTGCGGGAGAGAGGAGCACAGGGATGTGTGGGTATGACCCTGTTAACAAGTTTCTAGTGCATTAAGTAATAATCTCCTCGGCATCTTAAGGTAAGACTACATTAAGATGTCGTGATGATGACTTAGTATCGCTATACAATTCTTAGGGTGAGACCTTTAATTGCTTTTGCAGCTGGTAGTAGGAACTTTTATAACTCAGGTATTTCTTTGGCTTTTTATGTAGTTAGCTCTTAGCTTGATTGAGAGAGAACATTTGAAGAGCAGTCTCTTGACTAAGTAGTTGATGAAATTGGTTAATGTAACGACCCGACCGGCCGTTTTAAGCTCTAGCGCGTCGTTCAGTTTGAGACCCTGAGTAGCTTCACTTCAGGTATTATAACTTGCATGTGTGGTCGGAATTAAATTTCGGGAAGTTTAGAGTTGATTTGAAAAGAAAATTCTCATTTCGGAAGCTTTGAGTTGGAGAATTGACTAAAGTGTGATTTTTGAATAAACGACCTATCGGGATTTGAAGGTTCCAACAGGTTCATATGATGATTTTGGACTTGGGCGTATATCCGGATCGGGTTATGGATGATTCGGAAGCGTTTTGGCGCCTATTGTGGAAGTTGGCATTTTGGAAGAATTTCATAACTTTGGGTTTAGGTGTATTTCAATGTTATCGAAATCCGTTTGGGATTTTGAGTCTGGGAATAGCTCCGCATAGTGATTCTGGCGCGTCCGGAAGTAGATTTGGAGGTCCGTAGGTCATTTTGGGGTCATTTGGCGAAAGTTATAAATTTGAAGGTTTTTGAGAAGTTTCACCGGGAGTAGACTTTTTGATATCGGGGTCGGATTTAGATTCTGGAAGTTGGAGTAGGTCCGTAATGTCGAATGTGACTTGTGTTCAAAATTTGATGTCAATCGGACGTGATTTGATAGGTTTCGGCATCGAATGTAGAAATTAGAATTTCTTAGTTTCATTAGACTCGAATTGGGGTGTGATTCGTATTTTTAGCGTTGTTTGATGTGATTTGAGGCCTCGTCTAAGTCTGTGATATGTTTTGAGACTTGTTGGTATGTTCGGACAGGGTCCCGAGGGGCTCGGGTGAGTTTCGAGGTGATTTTGGACCATTTCTAGGCTATTTTTAGCTACTTGTTTTCGGCTACAGTAGTGTGCTACGCGATCGCGGGGAATCGGTCGCGATCGCAATGAGTAAAATGGGAGAAATTGGCCAGTGATTCGCGATCGCGGAAGGCCTTTGGCGATCGTGTAGAGGAAAGTTTCTGCTGCACTGACCCGACTTTAGAAGCTTGTATCTTGCAATCTATAAGGAATTTGGAGATGATCCAAAAATAATAGTTGTAGCCCTTTGTGTCTAGTTTTCAGAAAATCAAACCATTTGTCATTCGAAGTTTTGTACAAGAAGTTATGAGTGGTACACTACAGCCTATCCGGGAAGAGTTTGAAAATCACAAAGAAGACATTTGTGTTGCAGAGGGCTGACTTTGGAAGCTTATATCTCATAATCTATAAGGAACTGGGAGATTAGCAATGCATGAAAGTTGTATTCCTTGGAGTCTAGTTTTCATAAAGTTAAATCATTTTCAATTTGGAGTTTTGTACAAAAAGTTATTACCATTATACTAGAGACTGTCTGGAAGAGCTGGGCATTTATTCTTCGCAATCGCGAAGGGCAAATTTTGGGCTGAAAAATATTGTGCTTCGCGATCGCGAAGAGTAAATACATGGGCAGAAGCTATATTTCGAGGTTTCGGCCATTTTTAACATGTTTGGAGCTATGGAGCTTGGAATGAAGCGATTTTTGAGGTGATTTTCACCATATGGATTGGGGTAAGTGTTCTATATCTAAAAGTAATTATACTTCATGATTCTATGGTTATATTCATCATTTATTTTAGATTTAAATGGAAGCAATCAAGATTTTGGCAAAACTTTCAAGAACGAAAATTTAAGATTTGGAGGTCAAGTTGTTATCTGAATTTGATTAAATTGGTATGGTTGAACTCGCATCGGAATGGGTTATCGAATTTTATGAGTTTCATCGGGTTCCGAGACGTGGGCTCCACTACCAACTTTTCGAGTGGAGTTGAGAATTTTTATAAATTGTCAAATTTCAAGCATTGGAGTATATTTTAAATTAATTTGCACGTTGTTTGACTAGTTTCGGATTGAACGGCACCAAGTTGGGGCTTTAGAGCGAAATTGTGACAGGAAAGTGGGCTTTAAGACGAGGTAATTCTCCTTTCTAACCTTGTAAGAGGGAATTAACACCATAGGTAAACTAAATTATTATGTGCTTCTATTTGTGGGGGCTACATACGCACGAGGTGACGAGAGTCCATACGTAGCTACTGTCGCGCCCCCTTTTTCTTGCAAAATCGGGTTTATGACATTTGGGAGGACAACTCATTCCTTTTGGGAATTGGGTTTGATTTAAATAGTCGCCACCTAATGATTAGAGTGCATTAGGACACCAAGGAGATTTGATTTGAGTAACCAGAGATTGGGTAAGGGCTTGAAATTATTCTAAGGGGAAGGTGTTAGGCACCCCTCAGAATCCACTAGTGTGGTTCCCGGCCAGACTATTATTGTGAATTTGGGTACAATTAGCATATAAACAAATAGGGCTCAAATAAGAGGGGATTTCATCACTTACAGGTTTGAAAATAAACAAGGTTTGAAAGGGGAATTAAAAAAACAGATTTTAAAAATGAAGAGTTAAAATGCTGAAAAGAAAGAAATAAAGGATAAAGGGAGAGGGGTCCTAGGCTTATTAGTAATATGGATCACCCTACACAATGCCCGGTAATCACTCCTCGATGAGGGGCTACACGTGACATTATCGCGTGGTCATCATATCCATATCTACCCTTCCACCCCGTTGAGGTATTAAACCGCGGAATGGTCTCGTTTACCTATTGCATGCTACTACCCGTCCCAATCCTATCAGTCCCGGAGGCATGAGGACTACTAATCCTAAAGGGAAGGGATGTTAGGCTTATTTGTGGTTTCAAAGGCAAAGATTCTAAGGCGACATACAAAACATGTATAGCAAGTTGGGGGAAAGCACATAACAGGTAGAGGCTCAGATACACCTCCTTGAACAAAGAAACACGTAATTAGCATGACTTACATATACTAGTTAAGGTCTGATTAAGTACTGAAAATGCAAGAGCTTAAAGGTTGAGGCAGACTGATTTATTACACAGTTCAGATAAGAAGCCCGAATCAGGCCTGCTAGCTGGTTGTATTTATTAACAGAACTGATTTAATTTATAACTTTAACCTAAGGATTGCCTATGTGTTGGACAAGGATCCTATAGGCATAGTATCTATTGAATTCAGAAAGCAACGAAATAATAGGGTTTAAAGTAAACTGGACACATACTGATTAACAGAGGAGTCAGATTTTTTGTTAAAAGAAAGGCCAGTTTTTAACGAAGATTATAAGTTCTACAGCTAACAATACCCGTTGTTACTGATTTTAGTTCCATATGTGAATGAAGCGATTCAGATTCGATTAGGAGTTCCTATAGACATGTTTTCTACACGTAGTTGATTTTGAACATGGTATAAAATACAGGAAACTTGTTTTAAGACTTATGAACATGATATCTAGGTGCTGAATTTTGTTTAAAGCCTATGAACATGGTGTCTAAGTGTAGGAATTGCTTTAAAACCTATGAACATGATATCTAAGTGCAGAAATTGTTTGAAAACCTATGAACATGATTTTTAAGTGCAGAAGTTATTTGAAAACCTATGAACATGATATCTAAGTGCAGAAATTATTTGAAACCTATGAGCATGATTTCTAAATGCAGAAATTATTTGAAACCTATGAGCATGATTTCTAAATGCAGAAATTATTTGAAAGCCTATGAACATGATATCTAAGTGCAGAAATTATTTGAAACCTATGAGCATGATTTCTAAATGCAGAAATTATTTGAAAGCCTATGAACATGATATCTACGTGAATGATGGATATACAGAATTTAGAAGGACCTATAGGCATGATTTCTATGTGCATATGCAGAATTCAAAATTCCTATAGGCATGGTATCTACCCTGTTTGCATACATAGTTACCCACCTTTTTTACTAGCCATCCCCAAGAGTTTATTACAACCCAGATTAAAGTAAAAAAATACATCAGAAAAAAATTTAAATAAAAATACAACCAAGGAGAGCTTGATTCAGACTTCATGTCTGAAATATGAGGTAAACCAACTCCATGAGATCATGATCCAAAGCCTTTCTCCCATTTGAGTGTGTCAAAGTTCCCTAAGAGCCTCAAAGGGACTTCGGGCAATGCTCACACCCAAATGTATTATCAGATTGGGACAAAGTGTAGTGGGGAAGGGCCAGCCCTCAAGTGTCCAAGTTCAGAGGGAACTCAAAGGGTTCCAAGGCAAGGCTCACAAGAGGGGGGCAGAACTTAAAGACTAAGAAAGTGTGCAAGTGCAGAATAGAGTGCTAAAAGGGAAAAGTAAGAGGGAATCAACTAGAGATAAGAACACACAAGGGGATTCAGGGGAATAGGAGATTGTAAAGAGCATGTTGCTTAGGCAAAGGCAAACTTTAGGCATGCCCTGCAATGGGGAGTGCTAGCACACCTGTAAGCCTGCCAGAACACATACTGTTAGAGGATAGGATCCCCAGGGGATCAAGTCCAATTCATGGACAATAACTTGCATATTGCCATGCCTTAAACCATAGCTTAAACACATAGGGGGCAGGGGTTTGGGATTCATAATAGAACAGGCAGAAAGAAATCAATAAGCTACAATGAGTGTTGAACTATACATAAGCAGTAAACAGGGATACAAAAGCAGTAAATAAACACATTGTTGTGGTGCTGAAACTTAAATCAGGACATACCAGTTTCAAGGAAACAAATAGAGAAAAGCAAGCAACAGGTCTTGTAATAGGCCACAGTATAAGCAAACGGGAGATAATACTTTTTTTGAGTGTAAGTATAAGTTTTGAAAGACTACCAGTGATTGTTTGTTAATGAAAGAGTCGTGTATTTATAGTGTGAAAAACAGGCAGAAATAAAGTAAGAAAATAATTAAGGAACTGGGAATCAATTAAAATCAATCAGTACAAGACTTCCTTTAATTAAGGAATTCGAACTGAGCAAGAAAATTATTTAAGGAAAGAGATCAAACAAGCATCTTGTGCCAAGTAGGCAATTAGGGGTAAATACATAAGAAATTACTTAAGGGTAGAACTTTGGAATACACGGTTACATAAATAAGGTAAGAAAAATCAATTAGTAGACAGTAAAATCAAGGATCAGAGATTTTGTAATCACTGGTCCATGAATGAACCAAGTCAGAAAAGCTGAGGAAAGTTTTTAACTTAAATCGAGTCGCAGGGAAATCAGCAAACAAGGAAAGAAATCAATCAAAGCTATACAGAAGGAAGTCTGAAATTAATCAAAATTGAAAGCCATTTTAGAGGGAAGTTCAGCATATATAAAGAGCATACAAACAAGCTAAGCTGAATTTAGGGCAAAGAAAAACGTCATGTCATTGCAAAATCAGTAGGTAGTACATAGGTCAGCAATATAGAAGAGATAGTATCAAATAGCACACAAAGGGTCCGGTATAAGGACCTTAGAAGAGTTTAGCAAAAAATCAGAATTGCTTAAAGAAACAGAGGTTGAAACAAGAATTTCAAGGTTGAGCAACAGATGAAACAAATTCAGAAACTCGAAATAGTTAAGGTTTCTGAAATCAGACAATTCCAAAGATGAAGAAACAGCATATCACATAGCCAATGTTCTCAAACTCGGATGAACCCCCAAATTCTAGGGTTTTACCATCAATCGAGTGCAGAGATGAGAGGACAAGTAATCAAAGAAAAGATACTAGTCGAAACAGGTCCAGAGGTCTCAGAAAGGAACTCATGAGAAGCATAGTAAAAGAACAACATATGAAACACAGTAGAGGGACTCAAAGAAGCATAGTAGAAGACCTGATAAGAAACCTAATATAAGAAACTAATAAGAACAATAGGAGAAGCATATTAAGAAGCATATTAGAAGAAACTTAACTAGAACACAGTAGAGGAATATATAAAGAACACAGTAGAGAAACATATAGAGAACTCAAAAAGAAACATATAAAGAACACAAAAAAAAAGAACTAAAAAAAGAAACATATAAAGAACACAATAGAGAAACATATAAAGAACACATTAGAGAAACATATAAAGAACACAGTAGAAGAAACATCTGAATAACTCAAAAAGAAAAACCCTAAATCGGAAAAAATATAAAGGTTTTGAAAGCATAACTTTTGAAAGAAATACCAAGAGATCGTTTAAAAGTTCAGGGAAAACACGGATCTAGAACAGATCTAGAGAAAATAGAAGAACCTCAAAAGCTAGGGTTTTAGAGGAAACCAAACGGTGAGAAAGGCTTGGATAGTTGTTGATCTAAGCAGGAGGGGTCGAAGCCAGGCTCGAAACAGACATGGCTTGCCGGAGCAAGGCCGGAGATGGCCATAAAACTTGAACCAACAAGGTCTGGATGAAGCCCTTCGTGTTCAGACCATGAAACCTCAGCGAACAGGTGTGAAGGAACCCTAGAGGGCCGGTAGGTGGTGAGACCACCATAGATTCAGGCCAGGAGGTGGCCGGAGAAGGTGAGTGAGACTCACCCGAGCGGAGGGGAAGGGGGAAGGTTCTAGAGAGAACCAGAGATAGAGAGATAGAGACGAGTGAGGAAATGAGAGGGGTCTTGGGGGGTCGTTTGGTTTAATTTGGTAAGGGCGGATCTAGACCGTTGATCAAAATTGATCAATGGTCAAGACTTAATCCGGATTGGGTCGGGTAGATTTTGGATTGGGCTTGGGTCTTGGGTTGGTCTAATTTGGGTCAGGGTATTGGGTTTAATTAGGCTAAATTAGGAGACAAAATCTGGCTATAAGTTAAATAGCCCCTTTTTTCCCATTTAATTTATAAAAAAAGTAAATAAATTTTGAAAACTAATTAAAAGCACTAAAATAATTTATAATGTATAATTATCAATTTAAAAATATAAAATCCCATTTTATAAACATGAGACAAGTTTAAACTCAAAAATGGCTAATATTGCAATTATGCAATTTTATCCTTAAAATACTAGAATAAATTTGTAAAAATATGTCAAATATCTTAGCTATATTTTAGTATAAATATGAAAATCCAATAAATGAATCACCAAAAATGGTAATTTTGGTGACAATTATTGAGTTTTTCTTGATAAAATAGGGCAATAAATTGATTTAAAAATCTTGAAAAAATTAAAGAAAAATAATGAAACCTTGGGATATGCTTATATATGCATATATGATTATTTTGAAGGTATTTTGCATATTTAAAATACAGGGAAAATTTGGGTATCAACAGCTGCCCCTCTTTACCCGTGAAGGATGAAAGAGTTATCGGGTAAAGATATGATGGCCAATTTTGACCGAGCGGAATGGTTTGAAGAGACTTAGACCGTGCCCTGGCTTCTGAGCTACCTACATATCCCTGGTCTTACAGGAATCGGGCCATATGTAGTTCAAGATCCGTCGGCGGAATATGCCGATGGAGGCCTTTCAAGAACGGACGCAATATTCAGGTTGGGATAAACGGTTAAGGTCTAACAGGGCTACGGGAACTGGAGCGGGATCACTCCTGCTGAGATAGCCGTTGCTCGCCGGTTTACCTGCAAATAAGCAATACAAGCATATATTGTGCGTAAATTTAAACATGATGCAAGTTCCCGTCGGACCATGAATGCTGTCTTTGGACGGTTAGGATGACGTCCTCAGACCATGATGTCCTGGGCCATGAAGTGTATAATAAAGGATTCGCTGGCCATGAAATGATGCTCTCGGGCTATGAGAATGATGCCTCCGAACCATGATGCCTTTGAATAATGATATGCGAAAAAAAATTAAAGGGATCTTCAGGCCATGACATGGCGTTCTCGGGCTATGAGAATGATGCCTCCGAACAATGACGCCCTCAGATAATTTGGCGATCTTTCAGCCCATGAAATGCAGTAGGTGGCGATCTTTCAGCCCATGCAATGCAATAGGTGGCAATTTTTCAGCCATGCAAATGTAAATAAAGCGGCGATCTTTCAACCATGCAAGTGTAAATGAAGTGGCGAACTTTCAGCCATGCAAGTGCAAATGGAGTGGCGATCTTTCAGCCATGCAATCGTAAATAAAGTGGCAATCGTTCAGCCATGCAAATGTAAATAAAGCGGCGATCTTTCAGCCATGCAAGCGTAAATAAAGTGGCGATCTTTCAGCCATGCAAGTGTAGATGGAGACAGCGTTTAGTCTCGGAAGGCAGAATGGTAGCCTTATGCAATGCAAAATGCAGATGGAGACAGCGTTTAGTCTCGGAAGGCAGAATGGTAGCCTTATGCAATGCAAAAATGCAGATGGAGACAGGGTTTAGTCTCGGAAGGCAGAATGGTAGCCTTATGCAATGCAGAAATGCAGATGGAGACAGCGTTTAGTATCGGAAGGCAGAATGGTAGCCTTATGCAATGCAAAAATGCAGATAAAACGGCAAATGGTAATAGAGTTTCTTAGCTGATAGCAAGTTGAAATATTGTGACTTCTGGGGAACATTGCAGTATAGGGAATATCACCGGCGTGCGTGGATAGCAAATGCTGGTAAATGCAGCGATTCTGAAAGTCGTAGTCCTGAACAACGTTCTTCTCGTGAGTGTATAGTATGTCAGATGCTTTCGCAATCCAAGTGTCTGCATCCAAAGAAAAATCGTGAGTTTTGCAGAGGGGAGGCTAGTTCGTATCCCCACTGGCCTTGTTTGACAAGTTCGGCTTTGATCTGGTGATATGGTACGTATCATCGGGGGGTAGCGTTGCTGAACAAGGCGATTTCGATAATAAACATGCATGAATTTGTATATTTAAGAAATAACTTCAGATGAACCGATGACTGTGACGCGGCTCAAGACATTGCAACCTCTCTTGTTACGGAATTTTGAGGGCCCTCCTCAAAATTCTGCCCCAGTTTAACGGGTTGATGCTTCTGACGGCTGCTTGCGATGATTGGCTGAAATTACTTCGGAATTTTGAGGGTCCTCCTCAAAATTATGCCCCAGTTTCCAATTGCGGGGGGAAATGAAAATTTTATTGAATTGTGACTGAACCCATAAGGCTGCCTACGTATCCCCTCTTAAACAGGAATCAGGTCAGATGTAGTTCAATTTACATCATATATGATTACACATAGTAACGTTTGACTGCGTCTAAATTAATCGGCTTTGGCCAAACTTCTCCGTCCATTTCTGAAAGTATGAGGTCTCGTCCTGTCAAAAACCGGTGAACCATGTATAGACCTTGCCAGTTGGGAGAGAACTTCCCTTTGGCTTCATCTTGATGTGGGAGGATTTTCTTTAATATCAGCTGCCCAGTGTGAACTGTCTCGGCTTGTCTCTCTTGTTGAAGGCTCTGGACATTCTGTTCTGCTAAAGCTGACTGTGGCAAACTGCATTCATTCTTTTTCCATCTATAACAGCTAGCTGTTCGTAACGACTCTTCACCCGTTCTGCGTCGTCAATCTCAGCTTCTTGTATGATCCTTAAGGAAGGAATTTCTACTTCGGTGGGAATGACTGCTTCCGTACCGTAAACCAGCATGTAAGGGGTTGCCCCGGTTGATGTGCGGATAGTGGTGCGATACCCCAATAGAGCAAACGATAGCTTTTCGTGCCATTGCTTATGCTTCTCTATCATTTTCCTCAGTATCTTCTTGATATTCTTATTGGCGGCTTCTACGGCTCCGTTCATCTGAGGCATGTAGGCTGTAGAATTCTTGTGTTTGATCTTGAAGGTTTCACACATAGCTTTCATTATGTCACTGTTGAGATTGGAGCCATTATCAGTAATGATTGACTCTGGAATTCTGAATCGACAAACGATGCGGTCGCGGACAAAGTCTGCCACGACCTTCTTAGTCTCTGCTCTGTAAGATGCTGCCTCGACCCATTTGGTGAAATAGTCAATTGCTACTAGGATGAACCTGTGTCCGTTGGAGGCGGCGGGCTCAATTGGTCCAATAACATCCATTCCCCAAGCGGCGAACGGCCATGGTGAGCTTGTTGCATTAAGCTCGTTTGGAGGTACCTTTATCATGTTTGCATGTATCTGGCAGCGGTGGCATTTCCGGACATACTGGATGCAGTCCGTTTCCATAGTCATCCAAAAGTAACCAGCCCGGAGTATCTTCTTGGCTAAGACAAAACTGTTCATATGTGGGCCGCAGGTCCCCGCATGGATTTCTTCTAGCAGCTTGGATGCTTCCTTTGCGTCGACACACCTTCGTAATCCCAAGTCCGGAGTCCTCCTATAGAGGATTCCTTCGCTGTGAAAGAAATTATTAGACAACCTTCGCAGTGTGCGCTTCTGAGTAGTATTTGCAAATTCTGGGTATTCTCCTTTTATCAAATATTCCCTGATATCATGAAACCAAGGCTTTCCGTCTGCTTCTTCTTCAACATGGGCACAATAAGCTGGCTGATCATGGATCTTTACTGGAATGGGATCGATGAAGTTTTTGTCGAGATGCTGTATCATTGATGACAGGGTAGCCAATGCATCGGAGAATTCATTCTGGATTCTGGGAACATGTCAGAATTCTATCTTTGTGAACTTCTTTCTCAATGCCTACACATGGTGCAGATACGGGAGTTTCTTAGAGTTCTTGGTTGCCCATTCTTCTCGGACCTGATGTATGAGCAAATCTGAATCTCCGATCACTAGCAACTCTTGAATGTTCATATCAATAACCAACTTGAGCCCTAAGATGCAGGCTTCGTACTCGGCCATATTGTTGATGCATGGGAACCTGAGCTTAGCTGAAAACGGATAATGCTGACCGGTTTCTGACACTAGGACTGCTCCTATGCCAACTCCTTTGAAATTCGCTGCTCCATCGAAAAACATTCTCCACCCATATAGGGTTCGGCAATGTTTTCTCCTATGAATGATACCTCTTCATCAGGAAAATACGTCTTTAGAGGTTCGTATTCTCCATCCACGGGGTTTTCAGCAAGATGATCTGCTAGTGCCTGTCCCTTGATTGCTTTTTGAGTTACGTAGACAATGTCGAATTCACTCAACAGGATTTGCCATTTGGCTAGCTTGTCGGTGGACATGGGCTTCTGAAAAATGTACTTCAAGGGATCCATCCTTGATATGAGATATGTAGTATAGGCACAGAAGTAGTGCCTCAGCTTCTGGGCTACCCAAGTCAAAGCACAACAGGTGCGCTCCAACAGAGAATATCGGGCCTCGTACGGAGTGAATTTCTTGCTGAGATAGTAAATGGCCTGTTCCTTTCTTCCTGTTTCATCTTGCTGCCCAAAACCGCAGCCGAAAGCTCCATCTAATACTGTGATATAGAGTAGCAAAGGTCTACCTGGCTCAGGCGGGACTAAGACTGGTGGCATTGATAGGTATTCCTTAATTCTGTCGAAAGCTTTTTGGCAGTCATCCATCCATTCAGTAGCGGCATCCTTCTTCAACATCTTAAGATTGGCTCACAGATAACTATAGATTGTGCAATGAACTGACTGATGTAGTTGAGTCTCCCCAATAAACTCATCACGTCCTTCTTGTTCTTTGGCGGTGGCAGTTCTTGGATAGCTTTGACCTTTGACCTCAAATGCACACTTTACGGGATTCAGCTTTAGGTTGTATCTCCGCAATCTGCTGAAGAACTTCCTCAAGTCTTCCATGTGATCAGTGGCCTTCTTGGACTTGATGATAACATCATCTACATACACCTCGATCTCCTTGTGTATCATATCATGAAAAATGGTAGTCATAGCCCTCATGTAGGTGGCCCCTGCATTCTTTAACCCAAACGGCATCATGTTGTAGCAGTACATTCCCCATGGCGTAATGAAAGCCGTTTTCTCAGCATCTTCTTCATCCATCCAGATCTGATGATAACCAGCGAAACAATCCACAGATGATTGCAATTCATGCTTGGTGCAATTGTCGATCAGGATGTGTATGTTTGGTAAGGGAAAATCGTCTTTCGGACTGGCCCAGTTGAGATCCCGGTAGTCGACACAGACTCTAACCTTCCCGTCCTTCTTTGGCATTGGCACAATGTTAGCTAACCATGTTGGGTATTCTACTACCCTGAGAACTTTGGCTTTGACCTTCTTGGTAACTTCTTCCTTGATTTTCAGACTCATATCTGGCTTGAACTTTTTGAGCTTCTGTTTTACCGGTGGACATGTCGGATCAGTTGGCAGTTTGTGTGCCACAATAGATGTACTCAGACCAGTCATGTCATCGTACGACTAGGCAAAAATGTCCTCATATTCTCTTAGAAACTCAGTGTATTCCTTCTTTTCTAATGACGATAAGTGAACGCTGATTCGTGTTTCTTTGACATTCTCTTCATCTCCCAGGTTAACAATCTCAGTCTCGTCCAGGTTGGACTTCGGCCTATTTTCAAAATTCTCGACTTCCTTAACAATCTCTTCCGGTATGTCATCTTCCTCTGAGTCTATGTCTGTTTGTTGCGTTGTCTCATTGCATGTCACAGTCATTGGTTCATCAAGATAAGTAATAGTAATGCTATATACGTAAAGTAATGAGAGAAAATAATAAGAGTGTTGATTTATAAGAAAAATCGAAATGCTTTGATAAATTCCATAACGGTTTTGAACATTGAAGATCTTATTACGGAAATCAAAAATGCGAAAGGAAAAAATTAACTAGTAAAAATAAAAGATAGTGCATGATGCTTGTTCAACCTTGCTACCCCGAGGCTCGCCGGGCTCTGGTGGTCCTGATGGTCCAGTTATTGAGGCATGCTCCTCTGCTCACAGCCTGTATGGAAGGGCCTTCCTCCCCCTCCTCCTCGAAAATAACACAACAATCCATATCGTCGTCCTCCAGGAACAAATTCCTCACTGTTGCCAACGCTTCCTCTTCTTCTGACCCAAAGATAACTTTGGCCGGTTGGAAAGTCTGTTCCAAGCGTGGTATTGGCTGCTCCAATGGATAGTAAGTTACGCGCCATGGTGGCGACCAGTGGTTGAATTCCTCCCAAGTATACTCATATCCCAATCCGAAGGTGGTACCATATTTCTTGAGTTTGATAGGCTTAGCGATTCCTTGGAGGTTCTTGCCAAGTCCCTTGCCAGGTTCGTATCCGCTCCAGTTTAATATGCTTTCAATTTTGTTGTCCCACCATTTGTCTTTATCAACGGCGTTAACCCGCTCGATGTGGTGATAAGTCTCCCCACCTATCTTTCTTCTGCCTCCTATTGCCGGGATGGTCTGGCGACTGTATATGGGATTACTACCATCGCCGTGAATGATCACCTCTTGGTGATTCCACTCAAACTTCACTGCCTGATGTAGTGTTGATTCTACGGCCCCAGCGGCATGAATCCATGGTCGTCCCAACAACAGATTGTAAGATGCCAGCACGTCTATTACTTGAAAGTCGACATCAAACCAAGTAGGCCCCATTTGCAAACACAGGCTAATTTCCCCAATGGTGGACCTTTGGGAACCGTCGAAAGCTTTGACGTTGTTGGCCCCGTCCTTGATCTCATGCAGTCCCTTTCCTAATGTCCTGAGTGTTACAAACGGACAAATGTTGAGACTGGACCCTCTATCAATCAGGATTCTGGTGATAAAGTAGTCTTCGCATTGCACGGTGATGTGCAACGCCTTGTTGTGACTCAACCCTTCTGGTGGCAGCTCATCTTCATGAAAAGTGATCTTGTGACTCTCCAATACCTGTCCTACCATGTTTGCCATCTCTCCTCTGGTGATGTTGCTTGGTACATATGCCTCACTCAACACCCTTAACATGGCATTCTTGTGTGCATCGGAATTCTGTAGCAAAGCAAGGATAGAAATTTGCGCCGGTGTTTTGTTTAGCTGGTCAATGACCGAATATTCCTTGGCTTGTATCTTTCTCCAGAGATCATCGGGCCCGATTTTAGTGATGGTTGGCCGACTAGAGGCCTGCTTGCTTGACTCCGCCAGATGTTCCGGGGTATAAACCCTACCAGTTCTCGTCATACCCTGTGCCGCAACAGCTTCTCCGAACGTGACCTTCCCTTTTCTTCTTGCCTCAGTTGTGTATTCCCATGGTATAGCCTTTGTGCGGAATGGTGTTATGGCTGACATTGCCACTGGAATTGGCGTGGCTATCTTTACCCCGAACGGAGCCTGCACTTTGGGCGGTAAAACTGCGACTTCGAATGGTGTAGGTGCCTTTGCTGGAGACACGAATTCGACCTCAATTGGCGATGGCGTCTTTGCAGAGGATGGTGATTCAAACTCCAGTGGCATGGACATATTTACCTCGGCGTCCCTAGAGGGCTGATTCTGGACTACGATCGGATTAAGGGTGACTATTGGCTTCTTTGGGTTGTCACCTTCTGCGATCAAACCAATCGATCCCTCAGGATCCCAATCATCCTCTATTTCAATCATGTGAACGCCCCCACCCTTGTGGTCTGGCAGAGGGTTATTGCGGACATTTGGAGCAGGTTCCTTTGCCACAATAATCTTGTTATCAATTAGAGTCTAGATCTTATCTTTCAGAGAACGGCATTCATCAATGGTGTGTCCTTTCATGCCGGAATGGTATGCACTGGATTTATTTGGATTAACCCACTAAGAAGCGTTCTCAGGGGCAGCAGGGATAGGGGTGACTTAGCCAGCAGTTTTGAGTCTTTCATACAACTGGTCGATAGGTTCAGCAATAGTCGTATACTGTTTTGGAGGCCTTCGGTCGAAATTTGGTCGCGGTCTAGGAAAGTTTTGGCGTGGAGGAGGGGATTGGTAGTGGGATGGTTGAGGGTTGTAGGCTTGGTAAACATGTGTTGGTTGGGAGTATTTGGGTGAAGTGGGATGATATGTGGCTGGCGGAGATGATTGATAAGTGGGTGGTGGAGTTTGGTAAGAGGGTGAGGGTGCTTGGTAGTTCGGAGTGGGCTGATATGTGAGTGGAGGCATTGGGTAGGTCTGGTATTTGATGGGAGATTTGGTTCTTTGTGCAACCATTACGGCTCCTACGTCCCTTTTCTTGGACACACCTCCTGACTGTAAGGCCTTGTTTGTAGCTTGCAAGGCCTCAAAGTTCGTAACCATACCGCTTTTGATGCCCTCTTCGATCATTTCCCCTAGCTTGATAATGTCAGAAAATTTGTGGCCCTCGATCATCATCAGACTCTCATAATATTGTGAGTCTTGGGCCCGAACGAAGAATTTGTTCATCTGTTCTTCTTCTAAGGCAGGTCTAACCTTAGCTGCTTCGGACCTCCAATGAGTAGCATACTCGCGGAAGGTTTCTGTGGGCTTCTTCTTTAGATTTTGAATGTAGAACACATCCGGTGCATTCTCCGTGTTGAACCTGAACCTGTCCATAAAGTCGGACGCCATGCTTACCCAATTCGACCACTTCTTTGGATCTTGGCCAATGTACCAAGATAAAGCATCTCCCTTCAGGCTCCTCATGAAAAGCTTCATGCGGATTTTCTCGTCTTTTCCCACTCCGACCAGCTTGTCACAGTATGTTCTCAAGTGGACCCTCGGATCCCATGTACCATCAAACATCTCGAACTTGGGAGGTTTGTACCCCTCGGGCAGTTCGACATCGGGCTGTATGCAAAGATCTTCGTAGTTCAGCCCTTCAATTCCCTTACTTCCTTCAACGCCTTGATCCGGCTAGTCAATTTCTTAAGTTCTTCAGCTAGGTTCCTGATAAGCAAATCTTTATCATCAGACTCGAGTGTGCCTGAGATGGGTTGGGTGGAGAGTGGCATAGTCTCCAACGTAGATAGAGGTGTTATGGTGGGTGTGGAAGTGGTCATTTGTGAAGTTTTGGAGTTCTGGGAGGAGCAATGGGGTTTTGTTTGTGGTATGGCAAGTATTGCATTGGGTCTTTGGTGGAATAGTATGGGGAGCGGGATGATTTTGTTGCTTTGGGATGTTTTGAGTATTGGGAAATCTGATATCTGGGGTGCTGAGCGAGAATGACAAACTTGCCAGATTCCGAACCTGGTCGAGCTCTTCTTGGAACTTTAGCAGTTGTTGTTCAAGCTGGGATACATTTTCCTTAGGAACCTGAGTACGATGACCATTAGTGACCTCTACCTGTTCAGTTGAATTCTCCTTTCTGACGCTGTACAAATCTTCCATTCTGCCTTTGTTCTTGTTCTTAACAGGACTTAAAGGAGGAGTGGGTGGAGGGCCCTTGGATCTTGTGGAATAGGATGATGTTGCCAGAGTGCTCGAACTAACCTTTGGGAGGGTAATAACAAAACAAAAATAAAACAAAAAGGTAACCAAGTTAGTGAGGATTATATATAAAAATGTTGCAATATTTAAACACATAGTGCAGGAATGTAAAGCGTATCCTAATTTGGGAACCTCTTTATGCCCGAGGTAGGCCTAGCGGCAACTTGATTTGGAGAACTTGGAATGCTAAATGCCTCATTTTATTGATAAAAGATAGACGAATCCCAAATCGACACTAAATAACAGGAAATATAAAGTCATTAATGGCCATTGGCCTTATTACATTTTAAATAGCGAAAAGATAAAGTCCTATCTACTTGGTCCCTGAAGGACCCTCCCCAGACTCGGCATCCTTGGCTCCGTCGAACAACATCCCCAGCTCGCGAAGTCCCAGCAATAGGTAGGCCCTGACTAGATGTCCGCCTTCGTTCCCCTCAGCATTCTGACAGTCTTCGACCCTTTTGAGAAACCTTCTTTCCAGCTCCACTATGCCTCGCTCCAGGTATCCCAGTCGCTTGTTGGCATTGACGACCATGTCCTTCCATTCCTCAATTAACTTTTGATTGGCTTCTTGTATCTCATGGTGCTCACTTTCGCACTCCCGGATCTATTGCATAGTTGATTGTATTTGACCTGTGCCTCGGCCTTTCATCTATGATCCTGTGACCCCGAACAAACCCAGGTTGACTTAGACCATTGTGATTATCCTCCAACCAGCCAAAATAGTAAGGAGTACGAACCGGCATGGTATCTATCTGGTTCGATGGTATCCCTTCCCATGACGATCTTGCAGTGCCACATATACTGAGCTTGGCACTTGTAAGGACTATCGTCAGCCTGGAAGCCAGCCCGGAAATGACTCATCTTGTCGACCCTGGGTACAACCTGCTTCCTACCAGCTTGCCTCATAACTCGGAGAGGGACGTAAGGGTATGTTCCTCTCAGACCGATCAATATCAGAAAAGGTGCGTCTCGGGATTGGGCGATGAATTCTTCGGTCGGAAACCATTCGAACATCCATTGTACTTGCTCCTCGGTAGAATTATCAAATAGCTCGAACCATCCTTTGGCAAACTCCGGCTGAGCAAACATATCAGGGATATAATTCATCCGCTTTGGGTGATGGAAAGCGATATGATCATCCCAGTCCCTTCGTCGAATCCCTTGTCGGTATTCACCCTTTTGTAGATGCTCCATGAGCCACAGCTAAAGTAGCAAATTGCAACCTTCGAAGTGACTAGCTCCCCGTTGACACTTCTCTAGGGCTCGGTATATTTCTGCGACGATCATGGGCACAATGCTGAATGGTTGCCCCCCCAATTCCTTCCATTAAGGTTTTAGTGACCATGGCTAGTCGGGTGTGAATTCTTGCTTTCTTCATTGCAAACACAATCAACCCCAGGAAACAAAACATGAATACAAAGACCCTTCGATGAATATGCCCTAATGAGGTGATGGCAAACTCATCAGGATAGGTATGGTAGGATTTGCTATGACCGTACCTCTCGTACAAATAGTCAAAGGGGATATAGGATTCTTTGAGGCATGTTAGTTCTGGATTCTTCTTCAGACCCATCATTTTGAGGAAACCCCTGCCCTTGCGGTTCTCAGGCATCAATAAACCTGGAGTCTCCCATACTAAACCGGCTAATCTTCCTATTTCTTCTAGCAAGGGTGTCATCTCAATTTCCCCGAAGCGGAAGACGGACCTTTCACAATCCCAAAATAGAGTAGCAGCTTCTATGATCTTGTTG
>NW_017670961.1:146141-197737 GCF_001879085.1 Nicotiana attenuata
CATGATTTCTAAATGCAGAAATTATTTGAAACCTATGAGCATGATTTCTAAATGCAAAAATTATTTGAAAGCCTATGAACATGATATCTAAAAGCAGAAATTATTTGAAACCTATGAGCATGATTTCTAAATGCAGAAATTATTTGAAAGCCTATGAACATGATATCTACGTGAATGATGGATATACAGAATTTAGAAGGACCTATAGGCATGATTTCTATGTGCATATGAAGAATTTAAAATTCCTATAGGCATGGTATCTACCCTGTTTGCATACATAGTTACCCACCTTTTTTACTAGCCATCCCCAAGAGTTTATTACAACCCAGATTAAAGTAAAAAAATACATCAGAAAAAAATATAAATAAAAGTACAACCAAGGAGAGCTTTATTCAGACTTCATGTCTGAAATATGAGGTAAACCAACTCCATGAGATCATGATCCAAAGCCTTTCTCCCATTTGAGTGTGTCAAAGTTCCCTAAGAGCCTCAAAGGGACTTCGGGCAATGCTCACACCCAAATGTATTATCAGATTGGGACAAAGTGCAGTGGGGAAGGGCCAGTCCTCAAGTGTCCAAGTTCAGAGGGAACTCAAAGGGTCCCAATGCAAGGCTCACAAGAGGGGGGCAGAACTTAAAGACTAAGAAAGTATGCAAGTGCAGAATAGAGTGCTAAAAGGGAAAAGGAAGAGGGAATCAACTACAGATAAGAACACACAAGGGGATTCAGGGGAATAGGAGATTGTAAAGAGCATGTTGCTTAGGCAAAGGCAAACTTTAGGCATGCCCAGCAATGGGGAGTGCTAGCACACCTGTAAGCCTGCCAGAACACATACTGTTAGAGGATAGGATCCCCAGGGGATCAAGTCCAATTCATGGACAATAACTTGCATATTGCCACGCCTTAAACCATAGCTTAAACACATAGGGGGCAGGGGTTTGGGATTCATAATAGAACAGGCAGAAAGAAATCAATAAGCTACAATGAGTGTTGAACTATACATAAGCAGTAAACAGGGATACAAAAGCAGTAAATAAACACATTGTTGTGGTGCTGAAACTTAAATCAGGACATACCAGTTTCAAGGAACAAATAGAGAGAAAGCAAGCAACAGGTCTTGTAATAGGCCACAGTATAAGCAAACAGGAGATAATACTTTTTTTGAGTGTAAGTATAAGTTTTGAAAGACTACCAGTGATTGTTTGTTAATGAAAGAGTCGTGTATTTATAGTGTGAAAAACAGGCAGAAATAAAGTAAGAAAATAATTAAGGAACTGGGAATCAATTAAAATCAATCAGTACAAGACTTCCTTTAATTAAGGAATTCGAACTGAGCAAGAAAATTATTTAAGGAAAGAGATCAAACAAGCATCTTGTGCCAAGTAGGCAATTAGGGGTAAATACATAAGAAATTACTTAAGGGTAGAACTTTAGAATACACGGTTACATAAATAAGGTAAGAAAAATCAATTAGTAGACAGTAAATCAAGGATCAGACATTTTGTAATCACTGGTCCATGAATGAACCAAGTCAGAAAAGCTGAGGAAAGTTTTTAACTTAAATCGAGTCGCAGGGAAATCAGCAAACAAGGAAAGAAATCAATCAAAGCTATACAGAAGGAAGTCTGAAATTAATCAAAATTGAAAGCCATTTTAGAGGGAAGTTCAGCATATATAAAGAGCATACAAACAAGCTAAGCTGAATTTAGGGCAAAGAAAAACGTCAAGTCATTGCAAAATCAGTAGGTAGTCACATAGGTCAACAATATAGAAGAGATAGTATCAAATAGCACACAAAGGGTACATTATAAGGACCTTAGAAGAGTTTAGCAAAAAATCAGAATTGCTTAAAGAAACAGAGGCTGAAACAAGAATTTCAAGGTTGAGCAACAGATGAAACAAATTCAGAAACTCGAAATAGTTAAGGTTTCTGAAATCAGACAATTCCAAAGATGAAGAAACAGCATATCACACAGCCAATGTTCTCAAACTCGGATGAACCCCTATATTCTAGGGTTTTACCATCAATCAAGTGCAGAGATAAGAGGACAAGTAATCAAAGAAAAGATACTAGTCGAAACAGGTCCAGAGGTCTCAGAAAGGAACTCATGAGAAGCATAGTAAAAGAACAACATGTGAAACACAGTAGAGGGACTCAAAGAAGCATAGTAGAAGAACTGATAAGAAACCTAATGTAAGAAACTAATAAGAACAATAGGAGAAGCATATTAAGAAGCATATTAGAAGAAACTTAATTAGAACACAGTAGAGGAACATATAAAGAACACAGTAGAGAAACATATAGAGAACTCAAAAAGAAACATATAAAGAACACAAAAAAAAAAGAACTCAAAAAAGAAACATATAAAGAACACAATAGAGAAACATATAAAGAACACAGTAGAGAAACATATAAAGAACACAGTAGAAGAAACATCTGAATAACTCAAAAAGAAAAACCCTAAATCGGAAAAAATATAAAGGTTTTGAAAGCATAACTTCTGAAAGAAATACCAAGAGATCGTTTTAAAGTTCAGGGAAAACACGGATCTAGAACAGATCTAGAGAAAATAGAAGAACCTCAAAAACTAGGGTTTCACAGGAAACCAAACGGTGAGAAAGGCTTGGATAGCTGTTGATCTAAGCAGGAGGGGTCGAAGCCAGGCTCGAAACAAACATGGCTTGCCGGAGCAAGGCCGGAGATGGCCATAAAACTTGAACCAACAAGGTCTGGATGAAGCCCTTCGTGTTCAGACCATGAAACCTCAGCGAATAGGTGTGAAGGAACCCTAGAGGGCCGGTAGGTGGTGAGACCACCATAGATTCAGGCCAGGAGGTGGCCGGAGAAGGTGAGTGAGACTCATCGGAGTGGAGGGGAAGGGGGAAGGTTCTAGAGAGAACCAGAGATAGAGACGAGTGAGAAAATGAGAGGGGTCTTGGGCGGTCGTTTAGTTTAATTTGGTAAGGGCAAATCTAGACCGTTGATCAAAATTGATCAACGGTAAAGATTTAATCCGGGTTGGGTCGGGTAGATTTAGGATTGGGCTTGGGTCTTGGGTTGGTCTAATTTGGGTCAGGGTATTGGATTTAATTAGGCTAAATTAGGAGACAAAATCTGGCTATAAGTTAAATAGCCCATTTTTCCCATTTAATTTATAAAAAAAGTAAATAAATTTCTGAAAACTAATTAAAAGCACTAAAATGATTTATAATGTATAATTATCAATTTAAAAATATAAAATCTCATTTTATAAACATGAGACGAGTTTAAACCTAAAAATGGCTAATATTGCAATTATGCAATTTTCTCCTTAAAATACTAAAATAAATTTATAAAAATATGTGAAAAATATCTTAGCTATATTTTAGTATATATATGAAAATCCAATAAATGAATCACCAAAAATGGTAATTTTGGTGACAATTATTGGGTTTTTCTTGATAAAATATGGCAGTAAATTGATTTAAAAATCTTGGAAAAATTAAAGAAAAATTATGAAACCTTGGGATATGCTTATATATGCATATATAGATTATTTTGAAGGTATTTTTCATATTTAAAATACAGGAAAAATTGGGTATCAACAGCTACTAGCTATGCCTATGTCCGTGTAGTTTTAGGCTTACATCATGCCTTGTTGATATTGCTATTGAATTATGTTTATTGTTTGCCTTGAGAAGAAGTGAGATTGAGTTAGCTTATTAAATATTTTTTTTAAAGGAGTTGAAATTGAGGAAAAATTGGGAACTTAAAAGTTTTCATTCGAACTTCGTATTTTGAAAAGAATTGAGGAAGACTATAATAACTTAAGAAATCTATGTGTAACCACGTCGCACGTATGATCCGCGAGCGGGGTAATTCCTTAAATTTATATTTGACCGTGTCGCATGTATGATTCGCGAGAGGGGTAATTAGATGCTTCTATGGTTCGCGTCGTTCGGCCCTCGGCAGTGCAAAGTTTAAATATTATGTTGGACTGGGCCGTACGACCTCGACATGATTTGCGCATGACTTGCTTCATTGTTTTTGGAAATTTGTGATAATTGATGTGGCCTCATTGGCCGGAGATATAAATTGTTAAAAGATGATAATAAATTTGGAAATCCCCTATTAACAAAAGAATTACATGCTTCGTGTTACTGAGTTTACGGTCGCCTTATAAAATTCATAAATTTATCATATTATCGGTATATTATTGTTGGCCATAGTAAGTGTCGGAGTCGACCTCTTCTCACTACTTCTTCGAGATTAGACTGGATACTTATTGGGTACGCGTTATTTTCGTACTCATACTACACTTGCTGTACATTTTTTTGTACAGGCACATGTATGTCTAATGGCCTTGTGGGCGCAGCGGTGTGGTTGATACGGGGACTTAGGTGAGCTCCATCTTATGAGATGATTCGCAGCCAGCAGAGTCTCCTTCAGAATACTTGTATTTTCTTTTCTGTCCAAATTTGTATTCCGGACAGTTATTGTATTTTATTTTGCTTCCTAGTAAATGCTCATGCACTTGTGACATCGGGTTCTGGGATGATTATGGGATATTCAGTATTGAAATTGGAAAACATTATTATTTATTTTGTAAAGTCCATCTGCTACTAGTTAAATTGAAGAAAATTTATGATTTCAAAAATAATAAAAAGAGAATTAAATTAACTGTTTAGTGTTGCCTTGCCTTACAGGGGTGTCCGGCGCCATCACGACCTTTATGGAATTTGAGCCGTGACAGTTACATCCTTGGTATGATTATTGTGTTGTGATATTGATGCGCATGCAGCGGTATAAGGGTAGGGGAACACAAACACAACACAATTACGAAAAAACATAAATTGTTTGACTGTATTCCCAAACATATTCACAATTACGAAATAATCCTCACAACATATCTACTGCTATATTTGTTATACTTTGCTGTATGTATTTGTCACGACCCAAGTTCTCCCTCCGTGAACTGTCGTGACGGCACCTAATATCTAGGACTAGGTAAGCCTAAGAATTTGCGGAAAGAAAATTTAAAAGTACAGAAACTAGCCATCTAATAGGTAGATATAGATAAAGTGTTTAAAATGCCGCTCGGCATATACAATAACACTCTCTCAAACTAAACATAGCACTCCCAAAACCTGGAATCTCATGAATCACAAGCTAAAGAAAAATACATAAGGTTTCTAACTCCAGAAGTCTAATAACAAGGGAAATACAGGGAAAAGCCTATAACAGAAGGGAGAGTTGAGAGGGACTTCTAGGTCCGCGGACGCGGAAGATATACCTTGAAGTCTCTGAGTCGCCTCGCCTCAGGGATAGTATGGTCGAGCAGAAGAACCTGGATCTGCACATGAAAAACATGTGCAGGAAAGGGCATGAGTACACCACGGCAGTACCCAGAAAGTGCCAAGCCTAACCTCGATCGAGTAGTGACGAGGAAGGTCAGGGCCCTACCGGTCATATATATAACAGGGTAAAAACAGTAAGAAATATGATAGTATAATTAAACTACTAACAGTCAATAAAGATGAAATCACAGAAAGAAATAACTCAGCACATAGAGAAAAGCAACAGGGAATCTCCCAGGATAACGTCCCGTAGTCCTCAAACGTAAATGTGCAGAGGATCTCCCGGGATACCGTCCCGTAGTCCAAATCGTAAATGTGCAGGGAGGTCTACCGGAATACCAATCCGTAGTCCCAAAACAAATATCCAGTACAGGGGGATCTCCCGGGATACCGTCCCGTAGTCCCAAAGTAATCATGCAAGGGGATCTCCGGGAATTCTGTTCCGTAGTCCCAAAGTAAATGCACAACAGTCTCAACAAGGAATTTACAGTTATATACAAGTTCGTATCAAGAAAACGGGTAATTCTACCCTAAACATGCTACACAAAATTCAAGTAAGACAGTTAAAGCGGTTAAGTAGTTAAGTCACATAAGCATGCTTTCCTAAACTACATAGGAGGCCTCAAATACTAATATTACTCAATTAAAGGAAAAACACAGATATTTACTTAATGAAAACGGGGATTTTCAACAATTAGCACATGTACGCACTCGTCACCTGGCGTACAAGGCATTCATATGAAAACAGTACCAAAATCCTAAGGGGAGTTCCCCCACACAAGGTTAGGCGAGCCACTTACCTCGAACCAAGGTCAAATCAAATCTGAAATCACGCTCTCGCCACGAGTATCAAACTCCGAGTGGCCCAAATCTATTCAAATCAATTTCATAATGTAAATATAACTACAAACAACTAGTTTAGCTAAAGGAATTGAAGCTAAGGCAAGAAAACAAAAAAAACGCCCAAAATTCTTCCCAGGCCCGGAATCGGGTAAAAATTACAGATTATGAACACTCATTCACTCACGAGTTCACTCGTACAAAAGTCATCCCAATCCGACGTCAAATTCTTATTCAAAACTCAGATTTTCCATTGGGGAACTTTTTTCTTCCATTTCCAAAGTTCTACCCTCAAATTCCTTAATTAGAAGAGAAAAATAACAACAGATTAATGTATTAGAACCAAATTAGAGTTAGAATTCATTACCCAATAGTTCTCCTTCAAAATCTCTCGAGATTTCGCCTTCTACTGAGCTCTAAATTAATTTAAGAAGTTATGAACTCGATTTCACTCTTTTTTGCCCAGCGATTTCCGCTTCTGCAAGGGGTCCACCGCACCTACAGCCTCGCTTCTGCGTCTTAGGCTCCGCACCTGCAGAAATTCATTAAGCCTCCAGATACCGCATCTGTGCTCCTTTCGGTCCTTGAGCCGCATCTGCGACCAACTGTCCTCATGCCTTAGACCGCATCTGCCTTTGCCAAACCGCTTCTGCGGCGCCGCACCTGCGGTCCAAACTCCGCAGGTGCGAAACCAACAGGTTCAGCACATCAAAAATTTGCCTAAGTCCAAATTCAATTCCGTTAAGCATCCGAAACTCACCCGAGGCCTTGGGACCTCAACCGAACATGCTAACCAACTCTAAAACATCATACAAACTTAGTCGAACCCTCAAATCACATCAAACAATGCTAAAACCACGAATCACCCTCCAATCCAAGCCTAATAAACTTGAAATCTCAAGAATTCTACAACCGATGCCGAAACCAGCCAAACCATGTCTGATTGATCCCAAATTTTGCACACAGGTCACATTCAACACTACGGAACTATCCCAACTTTTGGGATCAGACTCTGACCCCGATATCAAAATTTCACTATCGATCCAAAAAATTCAACATTTTAACTTTCGGCATTTCAAGCCTAAATAAGCTACGGACCTCCAAAACACAAATCGAACACGCCCCTAAGCCCGAAATCACCCAACGGAGCTAATGGAATTGACGGAATTCCATTTCGAAGCCATCTTCACACTGTTCTGACTATATCCAAATTCTAAAACTTAAGCTCTCATTTAGGGACTAAGTTTCTCAAAACACTCCGAAACTCAAAACGAATCATCCCGGCAAATCACAATAGCAGAAATAAACACCGGGGAAGCAGTTAATAGGGGATCGGTGCGTATATTCTCAAAACGACCGGTCGGGTCGTTACATCCTCCCCCTCTTAAAACATTCGTTCATCCTCGAATGAGCATAAAGACATACCTGAAGTGGTGAAAAGATGAGTGTAACGGCTGCGCATATCCTGCTCGGTCTCCCAAGTCGCCTCCTCGACCGGCTGACCCCGCCACTCCACTTTTACTGATGCAACGCTCTTTGACTTCAGCTTTCGAACCTGCCTGTCCAATATAGCCACTGGCTCCTCAACATAAGATAGATCCTTGTCAAACTGGACTGAACTGAAATCCAACACGTGCGACGGATCACCGTGATACCTCCGGAGCATCGAAACATGAAATACCGGATGAAATACTGTCAGGCTGGGAGGTAAGGCAAGCTCATAAGCAACCTCCCCAACACGTCGCAACACCTCAAAGGGACCAATAAACCTCGGACTCGATTTCCCCTTCTTCCCAAATCTCATAATGCCCTTCATAGGCAAAACCCGAAGAAAGACCCGCTCTCCAACCATGAATGAAACATCACGAACCTTCCAGTCCGCATAACTCTTCTGTCTGGACTGGGCTGTGCGAAGTCTATCCTGAATCACCTTAACCTTCTCCAAAGCGTCCTGAACCAAGCCTGTGCCCAATAGTCTAGCTTTGCCCGGCTCAAACCAACCCACCGAGGATCTACACCGCCTACCATACAGAGCCTCATACGGTGCCATCTGAATGCTGGACTGGTGACTGTTGTTGCAGGCAAACTCCGCCAGTGGCAAGAACTGATCCCAAGAACCTCCAAACTCCATCACATGCGCACGGAGCATATCCTCAAGAATCTGAATAGTGCGCTTGGAATGTCCGTCCGTCTGGGGGTGAAATGTTGTGCTCAACTCCACCCGAGTACTCAACTCATGTTGTACGGCCCTCCAGAACCGTGATGTGAATTGAGTACCTCCATCTAAAATGATGGAAACTGGAATACCATGCAGACGAACAATCTCCCGGATATAAATCTCAGCTAACTGCTCTGAGGAATAAGTGGTACACACAGGAATTAAGTGTGCGGACTTGGTCAGCCGATCCACAATCACCCAAATGGCATCGAACTTCCTCAAAGTTCGTGGGAGTCCAACTACGAAGTCCATGGTGATCCGCTCCCACTTCCACTCCGGAATCTCTATCTGCTGAAGCAAGCCACCCGGTCTTTGATGCTCATATTTCACCTGCTGACAATTGAGGCACCGAGCTACAAACCCGACTATATCCTTCTTCATCCTCCTCCACCAATAGTGCTACCTCAAATCCTGATATATCTTCGCGGCACCCGGATGGATGGAATACCGCGAACTATGGGCCTCCTCCAAAATCAACTCCTGAAGCCCATCAATATTGGGTACACAATATCAGACCCTGCATCCTCAATACCCCGTCATCACCAATGGTCACATCTCTGGAATCACCATGCAGGACCTTGTTCTTGAGGACAAGTAAATGAGGGTCATCATACTAACGCTCTCTGATACGATCAAACAAGGGAGACCGAGAAACCACACAAGAAAGGACCCGACTGGGCTCCGAAAGATCCAATCTCACAAACTGGCTGGCTAAGGCCTGAACATCCATCGCCATGGGCCTCTCCGCTACTAGTAGATAATCCAAACTCCCCAAACTCTCCGCCCGGTGACTCAAAGCGTCGGCCACCACATTGGCCTTGCCTGGGTGATACAATATAGTGATATCATAGTCCTTCAGCAGCTCTAACCACCTCCTCTAACGCAAATTAAGGTCCTTCTACTTGAACAGATGCTGCAAACTCCGGTGATTAGTATAGATCTCAGAAGGAATATTGTACAATGTCACGCCAGATCTTCAAGGCGTGAACAATAGCAACTAACACGAGATCATGGACATGATAATTCTTCTTATGCACCTTCAGTTGTCTAGACGCGTAGCCAATCACCCTACCGTCCTGCATCAATACCGCTCCAAGGTCAATCCTCGAGGCATCACAATAGACAGCATAAGACCCCGAACCTGTAGGCAATATCAATACTGGGGCTGTAGTCAAAGCTGTCTTAAGCTTCTGAAAGTCTCCTCCGTCCACCTGAACAGAGTGCCCTTCTGGGTCCGCCTGGTCATAGGTGCTGCAATAGATGAAAATCCCTCAACAAATTGACGGTAATAACCCGCCAAGCCAAGAAAACTACGGATCTCTGTAGCTGAGGATGGTCTGGGACAACTCTGCACTGCTTCCACTTTCTTCGGATCCGTCTTGATCCCTTCACTTGATACTATGTGACCCAAGAATGCCACAGAATCCAACCAAAACTCACATTTCGAGAACATTGCATATAACTTCTTTTTATCTCAAGGTCTGAAGACTGTCCTCAGGTGCTGCTCATGATCTTCCCGACTCCGGGAGTATACCAGAATGTCATCAATAAAGACAATGACGAACGAGTCAAGATATGGCCGGAATACACTGTGCATCAAATGCATAAATGTTGCTGGGGCATTGGTCTGCCCAAATAACATAACAAGGAACTCGTAATGACCATACTGAGTCCAAAAAGCAGTCTTCGGGATATCTGGCTCCCGAATCTTCAACTGATGATAACCTGAACGCCAGTCAATCTTAGAAAATACTCGAGCACCTTGTAACTGATCAAACAGGTCATCAATACGAGGCAAAGGATATCGATTCTTCACTGTAACTTTGTTCAACTGGCGATAATCAATGCACATACGCATAGAACCATCCTTTTTCTTCACAAACAAGACAGGAGCACCCAACGGTGATACACTAGGCTGAATAAAGCCTTTATCAAGCAATTCTTGTAATTGTTCCTTCAACTCCTTCAACTCAAGAGGAGCCATACGGTAAGGAGGAATAGAAATGGATTGAATGCCCGACAACAAATCAATGCCAAAATTAATATCTCTATCGGACGGCATGCCCGGAAAATCAGCTGGGAACAGATCCGAAAAATCCCGCACTACTGGGACTGAATCAACTGTAGGGGTATCAATACTGACATCTCTCACATAAGCTAGATAAGCGTCACAACCCTTCTCAACCATTCGCTAAGCTTTAAGAAATGAAATAACTCTACTGGAAGTGTGATCTAAGGTACCCCTCCACTCTAATCACGGTACACCTGGAATAGCCAGCGTCACGATCTTGGCATGACAATCAAGAATAGCATAATGGGGCGATAACCAGTCCATGCCCAAGATAACATCAAAATCTACCATGCTGAGCAATAACAAATCGGCTCTGGTATCAAAACCACTAAGAGCAATCAAACACGACCGATAAACGCGATCCACAACAAGAGAATATCCCACGAGAGTAGAAACATAAATAGGGAAACTCAAAGAATCCCGAGATACGCCCAAATGCGGGGCAAAATAAGAGGGGACATAAGAAAAAGTGGAGCCTGGATCGAATAGAACTGATGCATCTCTATGACAGATCGGAACAATACCTGTGATGACAGAATCGGAGGCAACAACCTCAGTACGGGCAGGAAGGGCATAAAATCTAGCCTGGCCTCCCCCTCTAGGTCGACCTCTACCTCCCCGACCTCCACCTCTAGCTGGCTGGGCAGGTATGGTAGCAACTGGTACTGTAATCATAGCTTGGGAACTCTGCGGAGCATGCTGTGGCTGAGAAGTCTGTGGAGGTGCGCCCTCCTAAGTCTAGGGCAATCCCTCACCATATGGCGTGTGTCGCCATACTCAAAACAAGCTCAAGGAGGATGTGGCAGTTGCGACTGGCTCGGGCGAGGTCTGCTGGACTGACCACAGAAAGTACCCCACGCAGGAGGCGCGCTAGATACTGGAGGTGCATAATAAGGCTCCTGAGGTCTAGGAGGAGCTGGAATACCACTGGATGCTGGAAGAGCTGAATGAACGGGGCGACTCATATAACCCCTACCATGACGAACTGCAGCTGGAGCACGAGCACCAGAATAATGGCCCGACTCTCGAGACCTCCTAGCCTCTCTCTCCTCTCTATCTCGAGCATGCATGCCCTCTACTCTCCTAGCAATGCTCACCACCTGCTAATAAGCAATATCCATCTCTAACTCCCGGGCCATGCTAGATCTGATGCTGGGAATAAGCCCCTCAATAAACCGGCAAACTCTCTCGCGAATCGTGGAAACCAAGGCCGATGCATGCCTAGCCAAGTCACCGAAATGGACAACATACTCCGAAACCATCATAGAACCCCGGCGCAAATGCTCAAACTCCGCGCGCCTTGCATCCCTGAGGCTCTAAGGGACGTACTCCTCAAAAACATATCTGAAAACTGAGTCCATGTAAGGGAAGCTGCCTCAGCCAGACTGTCCAACTCAAAAGTATGCCACCACCGACAGGCTGCTCCTTGAAGCCGGAAGGCAGTGAAAGAGACCCCACTCGACCCTGATATACCCATAGTGCGGAGGATACGGTGGCACTCCTCCAAAAATCCCCGAGCATCCTCTGATGCTAAACCACTGAATGTAAGAGGCTGGTACTTCTTGAACCTCTCAAGCCTCCGCTGCTCCTCCTCTGAAGCTACTGCCCTATCCTCGGGCTAAACTAGGGCTACAGGCGGTACCGTTATAACCTCTAGGATCTGATCAACCTGAACCCGCTGCTCTGGAGTGCGGGCGGCGGGAGTCTGTGCTCCTCCCCCAGCCTGAGATGTGGCTGCAGCAAGGGGAATCAACCCTTCCTGAGCTAAAGTGGTGTACATGCTCATGAACTGGGCAAGGGTCTCCTGGAGAGCTGGAGTAGTAGTGGCAGTAGGCGTATCAGGCACCTGGACTCCGGCTGGAGCTGCTGGTGGCTCCTCGGTGGCAGCTCGCACGGGTGCTCTAGCTGCACCACATGCGCGTCCTCGACCTCTACCCCGGCCCCAACCTCTGGCGGCTCTCACAGGGGGCGCGGGTGTCTAATCATCTCCGGTAGCACGTGTCCTCACCATCTCTGAGAGAATAGACGACAGAATTAGAATTTCGATATCATAAATCTCGCACGACAAGGAAATCAAATGAAGTGGAATTTTCCTAACAGTTACATAGCCTCTCGAAGATAAGTACAGACGTCTCCGTACCGATCTGCAACACTCTAATAAACTGACTTGTGATTCATGACTCCTATGAACCTAGAGCTCTGATACCAACTTGTCACGACCCAAGTTCTCCCTCCATGAATTGTCGTGACGGCACCTAATCTCTAGGACTGGGTAAGCCTAATAATTTGCTGAAAGAGAATTTAAAAGTACAGAAACTAGCCATCTAACAGGTAAATATAGATAAAGTGTTTAATATGCCGCTCGGCATATACAATAACACTCGCTCAAACTAAACATATCACTCCCAAAACCCGGAATCTCATGAATCACAAGCTAAAGAAAAATACATAAGGTTTCTAACTCCTGAAGTCTAATAACAAGGGAAATACAGGGAAAAGCCTATAACAGAAACGAGAGTAGAGAGGGACTTCTAGGTCTGCGGACGGGGCAGATATACCTTGAAGTCTCTGAGACTCCTCGCCTCACGGATAGTATGGCCGAGCAAAAGAACTTGGATCTGCACACGAAAAACATATGCAGGAAAGGGCATGAGGACACCATGGCGAAACCCAGTAAGTGCCAAGCCTAACCTCGGTCGAGTAGTGACGAGGAAGGTCAGGGCCCTACCGGTGATATGTATATAATAGGGTAAAAACAATAAGAAATATGACGGTATAATTGAACTACTAACAGTCAATAAAGATGAAATCATAGAAAGAAATAACTCGGTACACAGAGAAAAGTAACAGGGGGGTCTCCCAAGATAACGTCCCAAGTCCCCAAACGTAAATGTGCAAAGGATCTCCCGGGATACCGTCCCGTAGTCCAAATCGTAAATATGCAGGCGGATCTCCCGAAATACTGATCCGTAGTCCCAAAATAAATATCCAGTACAGGGGTCTCCCGGGATACCGTCCCGTAGTCCCTAAGTAATCATGCAAGGGGATCTCCCAAAATTCCGTTTCGTAGTCCCAAAGTAAATGCACAACAGTCTCAACAAGGAATTTACAGTTCTATACAAGTTCGTATCAAGAAAACAGGTAATTCTGCCCTAAACATGCTACACAGAATTCAAGTAAGACAGTTAAAGCAGTTAAGACAGTTAAGTCACATAAGCATGCTTTCCTGAACTACACAGGTGGCCTCAAGTACTAATATTACTCAATTAGTGGAAAAACACAGATATTTACTTAATGAAAACGGGAATTTTCAACAATTAGCACTTGTACGCACTCGTCACCTCACGTACAAGGCATTCATATAACAACATTACCAAAATCCTAAGGGGAGTTCCCCCACACAAGGTTAGGCAAGCCACCTACCTCGAACCAAGCTCAAATCAAATCTGAAATTACGCTCTCGCCACGAGTATCCAACTCCAAGTGGCCCAAATCTAATCAAATCAATTTCATAATGTAAATATAACTACAAACAACTAGTTTAGCTAAAGGAACAGAAGCTAGGCAAAAAAATAGAAAAAATGCCCAAAAATCCTCCCCGGGCCCACATCTCGGAATCGGGTAAAAATTACGGATTATGAACATTCATTCACTCACGAGTTCACTCGTACAAAAATCATCCCAATCTGACGTCAAATTCTTATTCAAAACTCAGATTTTCCATTGGGGAACGTTTTCCCCCATTTCCAAACTTCTACCCTCAAACTCCTTAATTAGATAAGAAAAGTAACAATAGATTAATGTATTAGAACCAAATTAGAGTTATAATTCATTACCCAATAGTTCTCCTTCAAAATCTCTCAAGAAATCGCCTTCTACCGAGCTCTAAATCAATTTTAGAAGTTATAAACTCAAACCCTCGATTTCACTCTTTTCTGCCTAGTGATTTCCGCTTCTGCGAGGGGTCCACCGCACCTGCGGTCCCGCTTCTGCATCTCAGGCTCCGCACCTGCGGAAATTCATTAAGCCTCCAGATACCGCACCTACGCTCCTTTCCTCGCAGATACGGTTTCGCTTTTGCGGTCCTTGAGCCGCATCTGCGACCAACTGTCCTCATGCCTTAGACCGCATCTGCCTTTGCCAAACCGCTTCTGCGGCGCCGCACCTGCGGTCCAAACTCCGCAGGTGCAAAACCAACAGGTTCAGCAAATCAGAAATTTGCCTAAGTTCAAATTAAATTCCGTTAAGCATCTGAAACTCACCCGAGGCCCCCAAGACCTCAACCAAACATGCCAACCAACCCTAAAACATCATACGAACTTAGTCGAACCCTCAAATCACATCAAACAACGCTAAAACCACAAATCACCCTCCAATCCAAGCCTAATGAACTTGAAATCTCAAGAATTCTACAGCCGATGCCGAAACCAACAAAATCATGTCTGATTGACCCCAAATTTTGCACACAAGTCACATTCAACACTACGGAACTATCCCAACTTTCGGAATCGGATTCCGACCCCGATATCATAATTTCACTATCGATCTGAAAATTTCAAAAGTTCAACTTTCGGCATTTAAAACCTAAATAACCTACAGACCTCCAAAACACAATCCGAACACGCTCCTAAGTCCGAAATCACCCAACGGTGCTAACGGAATCGACGGAATTCCATTCTGAAGTCGTCTTCACATTGTTCGGACTACGGTCCAAATTCTAAAGCTTAAGCTCTCATTTAGGGACTAAGTGTCCCAAAACGCTCCGAAACTCAAAACGAATCATCTCGGAAAATCACAATAGCCGAAATAAACACGGGGGAAGCAGTTAATAGGAGATCGGGGCGTAAATTCTCAAAACGACCGGCCGGGTCGTCACAGTATTTTGTTGTATCTACATTGTATGTTTGATTGTATGTTGCATTGTTATCTGGTTAGCATTCAACTGCAAAATTTTGCATGCCTTCAACTTAGGAGAATCTGCAAGATCAGAGACACAATTAAACTATATCATAAATAATTGTTGATGACAGGCAAAACTATTGCTTGTCTTTATACCTTAGTCATCATTTGAACTCACTTTGTCCTGACAGTTTTCGTTTGCCAAGTCTGATTTTTCTGAAACAAATAGCATCATCATTAGTAAAAATCATATGACTTAATATCTACTGAAATACTAACCATCTGATAGCTTCTGCAAAAGGGCACATTCAGTTTTTGACTCTTCCATATCAGCTCCAACCCCAGTAGGTGCAATACTCCTCTTTGTAATAAGAGCTACGAATGTTATGTGTTTACAGCAAAGTATTGAAAATTAACTAAATTACTATACCTCAATCCAAGCATACTTAAATCTGCAAAGTATTGAAAATTAACTAAATTACTATACCTCAATCCTAAACTAGTTGGATTTGACTATATGAACCTCTATATTCAATAAGCCCTAGAGAATCTTGGCAAAAAAGAAAAATAGGTATAAGATACCGTTTTGTGTCCTAAACAGGAGGAAGATAAACATATAAATAGAAGTAAAAGTGTAAATCCAATTGTTTGTACAATAGGATACGGAAGTAATTCATGAGGTTATTTTTCTGTATAGGTGATTCAGACTTCCTCCATATAGCTTTCACTTTGAAGTCATTCTTCTTCCCAATTCTGTCGCACTCAGGTTCAGCAGTACCGAGTTCTTTCTGCAAGGGTGGCTCAAGGGGAGGTTAGTAAAGCCTTTGCTTTAGGTCACCTAAATTTTGGGGGCCCAAAAATATTTTTAGTTGTGGATTTAATATCTTATTTTCGCTTAGACAATATTAATGTTTATAGAAAAATAAAAAACAAATACAAAATATTTATAAAAAGGAAAGAAAGACTATCTATTTTTTAACAATAAAAATATTTTAGAACTTTAAATTAAGATACTCACATCTTCATATTGATAAATAACGTTTATTACAATAAGATCCAAGGTAACAAATTATAAATACACGGCTAACATCCTAAAACTAAATCCGAACTGTCTAGTCCTACTCGGGAGCGTCGTAGAAATATTCGCAACTTCCTCCTAACTTACAAACTTAATGCTCGACCTCCACAATACCCTGTCAAGGGCCATGTCCTCAGTAATCCTAAGTCGCGTCATGTCCTGCCTGATCACCTCTTCCCAATACTTCTTAGGCTGCCCTCTACCTCTCCTCGTGCACACCACAGCCAGTCGCTCACAACTCCTCATCGGTGCAGCATCCAACAGAAAAGATTCTATCAAATCTCTTTGCATTATTAATAAATGTTTGAGGATATAGTCCGAGAAAACTCAAATCTTCAATATCACGATTGGAGGGCAGTTCGTGCAAATGAACTAGAGTTTTAGATTGCGGATCGTAAACTCTTTGATGCCGGAAGGTCATCATTTCTTTTTTGAAATCTTTTTCGTACCTAGGAGGTACCTTTTTCCCTTAGGACTTCAACTGTTGGACTACCTATAAACAATCATGTAAGATCAGCAGATTGAGGGAGCAGGATCAGAATGCAGGAAAAAAATAGAAATACTAACTCTCTCATGGTTCTTGAAATTTTTCATATATTTATAAGCATTTTTTATACCTATTCCAGGCACCGACTTCAAATAATCACATTTAGTCAGTATGCACATTTCTAAAACCAATTGATGATTAGATCTTTTTAAATCCACATCTGTCTGTCTTAAATCCCCACTCCAACCATGCTGAAACTCATGCTCCAACATTTCATATCAAAACTCTAATGTACTTCTAGATGAAAATTTCAGATCATAGATTATCTGCGTGAAATTTGAGTTACCACAATAAAAGTAATTGTAAGTTAGCAAAAACAATGCCACTAAATTACAAACCTTAGGACATCTATACACCATTAAATCCGTGTTCTCGAATATTATAGCATCAACTTCATTTTTTAGTGCCATATAGTCGAGCTGCGGATCTGCCTCAAATGGGGCAACAACAAAATCTATACTGTTTCTTTTGAGTTTTTTCAAACAAAATTAGGTTATAAGATTCTGATGGCTAGTAAAATAAGAAATAAGACCTAAAATTTTAGTCTAGTATTTTTATAGGTCCATATAATTTTGAATTTCGGGTCGGATTTGATTAAAACTATACCAATCTGAATCCAATCCTGATATCTGAACTTTTAAAAAACATAATACATATTTAATCCAAATATTTAAAATTTCGAATACAGAGGATCGGTTCGGATTTTCGGATATCCGATCTAAATGCACAGCCCTACCTATAGTTAATGGACTTTTAGAGTCTAATTTTCTTAGAAAAATCATAATAGTGGTATGATCTACCACTTGTTCTACTTTAAGAGATATTTTAACTTTTATGTTATTCTATTAGTAGGCTTTATTAGAGAATACATAATATTTTTAGCACAGTTTACTGCATAGAGGTCGAAAAAAATTATTTTTAAGCACGGATCAAATCTAATAAAATTACTTCATACCTTCCTTACTATTTCTTTGTCTCATCACCCCACTCAATACACTATTTTCTTGTCTCATCACCGCACTTACTACACTATTCGCTTGTCACATTCCATTCCCCTTTCACTATTCCCTTGTCCCATCACCATCATCCTACACTCTTCCTTTTTACTCCCTTAGTTTAAATTTATGTGAACATATTTACTTATTAGTTCGTGCCAAAAAAAATGACCACATTCCTAATAAGGAAACTCTCCAATTTTCGAATTCCATTAATGCCCTTCTTTTGAAGTCTGACACGGACTCACTAACTCTAAAAGTAAGTAACTTTTGCATTTTTTTATGTTGAATAGTCAACATTTTTATACTTATAATTTCAAACATCTTTCATGTCGGATTTCGCTTTTCTCTCAATCTTTCTTTTTGGCTCAACTATTACTAATTCAGAGATAGCGCCCAACTTCATTAAGTAAATTTTTTGTAAAGAAAAACCTTCAGATCTCATTACAAACTTAGTAATGTAGGAATAAAATAGATTTTAAAGGAAGTTAGGTTAATATATCTGGGTTATTGAGAAATCCATATAAAATGTTCTCAACAACATGAAGAGAGAGAGAGAACTTTCTATTCAATTAGGTCTCCAATTGTTTAGATTTTGATATAGTATATGGTTGATAAGCATTAGTAATTGAAAGGAAATTGGGAGATTTGGATACAGTAATTGACAGGCTGTCATGTGCAGTGAGGAGATGGACTTGTCAGATTTGTTTGACTCTCTATTTTTTAAAGAGCTTTACGTTGAATATTAATTAGTGGGACCTTAAGGGTATTATTGTAACTTGCTACATTTTTAGCTTGCATGGCAAAAATCTTTTCACATTAATTAAACTATGTATCCAATCAAATAAGTTCAGATAAATTAAAACGAAGAAAGTATTATTTATACACCAACTAAAATTCCAGCCAAAACTCCACCCACAAATTCCACTAAAATTTCAGCCAAAACAAATCTCACAAATTCCACTAAATTTTTTCAGCAAAAACTCTACCCACAAATTCTAGTAAAACCCAACCAAAAACTCAAAAAAAAAGTCCGAATTTCAGCAAAAAACAGCTGAAAACAACCCCTCAAACCCAGCAAAAAGCAACTGAAAAACGCCCCAAAATCCATCTCCAAACTAACCCAAAACATCACCGAACCACACCCAAAACCAGCTGAAAAACAATCACAAAAATCAGCAAAAAATTCAGCTCTCTTCACCTTAAAACAACCCCCAAAAACACAGCTGAAACCACCTCTGAACTCCAGTGAAATCCAGCCACGAAATCCATAAAAAATAGCCCGAAAACGCTGCTAAAATAGAACCAAAACAACCCAAAAATAGCAACTCAAATCACCCTTAGTTCCGCTGAACAGCCGTCAAAACAGCCCATGTTTCGTCCCCTTTCTCCACCACAAACTCCACCTCACAACAACCATGAAAACTCAGCCTTAAACACCCTGAAAAACCCATAGGAAACAATTCAAAACAGTCCCCTTTTTGGACTTAAAACACTTCAAAGCAGTTCTTTATTAGTCCTTAAATAATCTTATAACAAATCATGAATATGTTAGTATGCTTTTAGGCACACTCTTAAATTCAAATTATTGTGATTATCTATACGGTCGTGTGATATAATTACGATTTTCAAAATTAAAGGTAAGGCATGCGTCGTGCAACTTTGACGGGACAATCTTAATAATAATAAAAGTGTTATGAATTGTGTACACGCACGCGTGACATGATTTTTAATGCACCAAACAAAATAGATATACGTACACGTGACTCGTTTCAAGATAATTTCATAATTACGAATAATCAAGCAATAAAAGCGGATAGATAAAACATGAAAACCACTAAATCACGGCTTGTCCAAAATTAATTCAAGCCAAATTGTAGTCAATAAAGCAACGGTGCTAGAACCACGAGACTCAGAGAACGCCTTACATCTTTTTACCAGTCAATAGAATTCCTTACCCAGACTTTATTTTCGCAGACCAATAATAATAGAGTCAAACTTCCCTTTGACTAGGGATTCAAAGAAAAAGGTGACTTGAAACACCCAAAAATCAATTCCAAGAGGCGAATCTGTAATACAAAGGTAGATATTGTTGATTTAAGTGCCGAGACTGTAACGACCCGACCGGTCGTTTTGAGCCCCAGCGCGCCGTTCAGCAGTTCGAGGCCATGAGCAGCTTCAATTCCGTCATTTTTACTTGTACGCGTGGTCGGAATTAAATTTCGGGAAGTTCGGAGTTGACTTGGAGAGGAAATTCTCATTTCAAAAGCTTTAAGTTGAAAGAATTAGCTAAGATCAGATTTTTGAGTAAACGACCTCAGAATCAGGATTCAAAGGTTCCAGCAGGTTCGTATGATGATTTCGGACTTGGGCGTATGTCAGGTCGGGTTTTGGATGACCCGGGAGCGTTTTGGCGCCTATTGTGGAAGTTAGCATTTTGGAAGAAATTTTATGAGTTTGAGTTGAAGTACATTTCACTGTTATCTATGTCCGTTTGGGATTCCGAGTCTGGGAGTATCTCCGTATGATGATTCTGGAGTTGGGAGCGCGATCGGAAGCGAATTCGGATGTCCGTGGAGCATTTTGGAGCCATTTGGCTAAGGATAGAAATTTGAAAGTTTTTGAGAGGTTTGATCGGAGGTGGACTTTTTGATATCAAGGTCGGAATCCGATTCCGAAAGTTAGAGTAGGTCTGTAATGTCGAATATGACTTGTGTGCAAAATTTGAAGTCAATCGGACGTGATTTGATAGGTTTAAACATCGAAAGTAGAAGTTTGAGATTCTAAAGTTCATAAAGTTTGGATTGGAGGTCGATTTGTGGTTTTAGCATTGTTTGATATGATATGAGCCCTCGAGCAAGTCCGTAATGTGTTTTGGGACTAGTTGGTATGATTGGATGGCATCCCGGGGGGCCTCGAGTGGATTCCGAATGGTTAACGGATCGAAAATGAAATTTTGAGAGGTGCTGAAGCTGCTGCTTCTGTCATAACCGCACCTGCGGTTGGTGGACCGCAGGTGCGAGACCGCAGATGCGGTCCTTCCATCGCAGAAGCGGCCCAGGGCAAGCCAGGCTAGGAACCGCAGAAGCGGCTCCGCAGATGCGGCCTGGAGACCGCAGAAGCGGTCCCAGCTCCTTAGGCCCATTTCACAAATGCGGTCCATTTCTCGCAGATGCGGTCCCCTGACCGCAGATGCGGAAATGCTGGAGGCAGTGAGGTTCTTTTAAATCGGGGGTTGGGTTCATTTCAACCCCATTTTCTTTCATTGGAGCCAATTTGGAGCAACTTTGAGGTGTCATTTTCACCACCAAGCATGAGGTAAGTAATTTATGTTAGTTTTGAGTTAAGTACACGATTATATACGGATTTGGACATGGAAATTTGTAGAAAACTTGGGGTTTGAGGAAAAACCTAGAAAATTGATATTCTTGGAATTTGACCACGATTTTGGGTATGAAATTAAGAGAAAATCATATATTTGAGTTCATGGAGTCATGGGTAAGCTTAATCTTCAAAAAAATTCGGAATCCGGGCACGTGGGCCCGAGGGCGTTTTTGTCAACCTTTGGATCGGGGTTAGGAATTGTTATAAATTGGATTAATATGAGTAGCTTATCGTATATTAATGGATTTGCATAATCATTGGCTAGTTTTGGGAGTATTTAGCATCGATTCAAGCCTTCGGAAGGGCGTGGAATGCCGGTTATGGATCTTCGGAGCGAGGTGAGTCTCCTTTCTAACCTTGTAAGAGGGAATTGTCCCCATATGTGAAATAATTGGTTATGTGCTCCTATTTGTGGGGGGGCTACGTACGCACGGTGACGAGAGTCCGTGCGTAGATACTATTATGTTATTGTCCGGGTAGTCTAGGACCCAAAAGCATGTTGTACTTGGAATACTTGTAATGTTATTGACAGTATGAATTGCTTAAATACTATCGAATTTGGTAAATGAATTTTTAAAAAGGACTAAACCTCATTTTCTTAAACTGTTAAAAGAGAATTTGGCTTTTATTTGGATAAATGTTCCCCGATAAACTCTTAATTTGCTGTTTGAGCATGTATTTCTATGTGTACCTGCATCGCATGTATGGTACGCGAGCAGGGTGATTGTTTATTTAAATTTGACCGCGTCGCATGTATGATTCGCGAGAGGGTTAATAGATGTATCTATGGTTCGTGCCGCTCGACCGTCGGCAGTGCACAGTTTACATTTCTGTTGGATCGGGTCGTACGACCTCGGCATGAATTGCGAATGCTTGTATTGCTTGCCTTGAGATTTATTGATATTGCTATCTGCTCTCCCCGACTTGAGATAATTGTTAATTAATGGATTATAAATCCGGAGACTTTTAATTAAAAAGGAACTTTTACCTGTTTAGTTATTCACTTAAACCTACTGCTGTTCTTAATAAACCCGTGAGTTATTGCTTTAACAATACTATTACTGGACCTTTAGTAAGTGTCGAAGTTGCCATCTCGTCTCTGCTTCTTCGAGATTAGGCGGGATACTTACTGAGTACACGTTGTTTTCGTACTCATGCTACACTTGTTGTTCATTTTGTTGCACAGGTACAGGTATTTCTACTGGCCTATTGGGCGTAGCAGCACGGGCAACCCGGAGACGAAGCGAGCTGTATTTCCTCGAGGCGACCCGCAGCTACTATAGTCTCTTTCAGTGTATTATATTTACTTTCTGTCCAATTTGTATTCCGGACGGATGTTATATTGTATGGTTTCTTAGAAATAGCTCATGCACTTGTGACACCGGGTTCTAGGGATGTCTATGGGTTTATTCAGAATTCTAAAAGTTGTTAAATGTTTCATTTCTTATTTAGTGGAATTTACTATGTATAGTTTAAGCATATAAAAGAAGAGATTTCAGAAATATTTAAAACGAGAAGTTACTAGTAATTTATTGTTGGCTTGCCTGACAATGGTGTCCGGCGCCATCACGACCCTTAGTGGATTTTGGGTATAAAAGAAGAGATTTCAGAAATATTTAAAATGGGAATTCAAATTAAGTAATTTGGTTGGCTTTCCTGACAGCTGTGTCCGGCTCCATCACGACCCTTAGTGGATTTTGGGTCGTGACAACATGGTATCAGAGCACTAGGTTACTAGGGTCTCACGAGTCATGAGCAAGTCTAGTAGAGTCTCACGGATCGGTACGGAGACGTCTGTACTTATCCTCGAGAGGCTACAGAGCTGTTAGGAGCACTTCCCTTCTTGATTCCTCATCGTGCGATTTGATTCCCTTTAAGGCTCATGCCTTCATTTCCTTTCCATTCAATCTTATGCGACGCGAAACGCTGGTCATGAATCGGCGAGTGAGTAATTGTAATGGTACTACGAATGTAGTGCGGAATGTTTCTCCCTGCGTGGTTGTTTGAGCTATTGTCATCGCCTTGTGGAAGGATATTCTATCGTTTCAGCTCAGTAGCCGTACTTCTGGGAGCTCTGAGACTAGGCACAAATTGCGATGATGCTTATGAACGGTGGTCGTGCAGTATTGATGTGATGGTAGGACGCTTGCCTACGCGTCGGGGCAGTGAATGACTTGAAGGGGGGTTTACTTGGTGCATGATTTAGACAAATCGGTATTTTATTTCCGGCGGAGGAAAGGCAATCGGACTAAAAATGATCAGGTTTGGGTTGATGGAGTAACGAGGCTTGGTATTTATGAGCATGGTGGAGTTTTCATCTATGATGAGGTGTCGTTGTCTTAATCGAACATACTAAGTTAGCCGGTGTTATGATCTCCTACAATTCGCCTTTGAGGCAAGATATCGTGAAATAGTATTGGAGATGCGGCTGTCAGATATCGCAGGGTGCGGTAGTTCCGGATTGAATCAGTGTTTCTAATGTCGACGGTTCGAGGAAGATGATCTTCGGAAAGGTTTAAAGTTAGCAGCAATTGTTGGTTCAAGTGCCACGAAGATAGATTTTATTTAAGCCAACAACTGAGCAGCGAAGGGTGAGGAAGAACATGTGGGGAGTGTCAGGCGGTGGTTAAGATTTCTAGAAGGCCAGGCATAAGAAGCAAAGGTTGAGTAGTCGACTAAAGAGATGAGTTTCGCCAAAGTGGGAGAGTTTGGGGTGACTTGGGAATTTTAGTGATTGGTGATTTGGGCCTACGGATTTATTTGAATGTATGGGCCATTATGCGGCGGGAGGTTCGATGTAACGGAAAGGAGCTGCTTGACATGAAGGAGGACACAACCTAACTTTGAGTTGAAGGGATGTTGACGCGCACTTAATTGAAGTCCACGAGGGGTGAATGGGCTTGTGCAGCTAGAGGGTGAGCTTGGACTAAGGATGGGTCATTAATGTCTTGGTGATTGCACCCCGTATAGCAGCGTTGGAAGACATCGGCACGTAAATTCCATAGGTGGATTATCTCCAGTGAGCGGATCGACGGTTGCATGGTTGGCAAAGCTTCTGCGGAAATTCTATTGGTTATACAGCAAGGAGATTGGTCATGCGAACGTGGTTGATGATTCAGAGTATAAAAGGGGTTTTTACAGAAAGATACCGAGAATTTTGGCGGTTGATTACGCAAGGTTATGTCAACAAGAGAAAAAGGATCTTGGTGAATTCCAGAATTTGTGTAATAATGGCTTCAGGCTAAGTGGGAGAGTCCCACCGTCTATGATTAAGGATTGCCTGGTTAACTACTTGCAAGGTTTCTGATTATTAGCATATTGATGGGCTATTTCAGCTACAGGAAAAGAACATAAGTGGTAATTCGAGCAAGGAAATTGTTAAAGGTGTGCTATGGTTGGCCTTATTGGCCCATGTTCAGACTTGGGGAAGGATTCAGGATTTATGCCTTGTATAGATGTGGGTTCCAAGGGAAGTGATTCTGCCGGGTGCTTCGCCGAGAGGGTATTCATGTGCTGGAAGATTTATGGAGTTGATTATGTTCGGGGCCAAGTCAGAGCGGGTGGCTCTCAACAACGATCCTAGTAAAATTCAAAGGTTAAAAATGCAGTGCCTAAGGATTCAAGCCCGCAATGTGTTTAAGAATCGGGCTTGTGAAGCACCTTATGACAAGAGGCTCAGAATGTTCTATGATATTTTGACTTGCAGTGTAGCATTAAGAAAAGGATAAAAAGACTTCGGAGTCGTATAGGAATTATCAGAATGGATGTACCAGTCGAGATGTGAATATGCGCACAAGGAAGGTATAACATGGTTCGTGGGATTTGGGACAGCATGATCTCGTGATTCAAGATCACTCGGGATGAGTGCGGGTGGAGTATTCTATGTGTTGGATGGAGTTATTATTATTTCTGAGGTAATTGAGGGTAAATGAGAAGAAGATAGATTGATTAGCCATAGTTGAAAATGCATATTGATGGCAGTGATCAGTTCCTTCAGCGTGATCAAGTAATGCAAGTGATTTGTGGCGGTACATGTGAGACTTGTCGGCCGCCGTAATTGATGTTATTCAGAAGTATTCCACTGTTATGGCCTGTCATGTGTAGGCGGATCCTGGAAGGGCTATGGTGGCTCAGACCACTACTTAGAGATTTGCATATTCTACGGTTATGAGAATTCACCTGTGTGTTGCTATGGTTCTCCTGAAGTGAGTTAAGTGGAAAGTTTTATATGATGAAGTGCTAATCCATTAGTGGTTGCGGAGTTATGATGAAAAATCGTGTTCTATCATATATGGGCATGTTGGGTTCGGTGAGTGGTATGGAATTTGAAGTGAGGATCAAGGTTGCAGTTCGGTGTTGACAAGGAAGTCACGAGCTCGGATGAGCCGGGAAGTAGTCTCGATGTTTAAAGTAAGTTGGTGTTGCCTTCAGCGTCACCTGAGATCGGTGTTGGTGAAAAAGGCTTTGCATCCTGGTTAAGGATTCAGTGCGGTCGGTGGTTGGATGTACAGACCTGTTATCTGTTACGGAAGGTTGTGGGAATGTGCCCTACGGGAAGGTTGCATAAGTGTGGCATGTAGTCACTTGATGGGTTGAAGAGTTAAACCAAGTAGGAAGGTGGTGGTAATATCGCTAATTTGAGAATGGATACCTGGAAGTCACTCGATTTATTGGGTTGTGGACTGTGGAGGATTACTCCGATTATGATGGTTGTTCTGGTGTGTTATGAGGAAAACGAGGAGTATTTATGGACCTTTGAAAGGTCATTATCCTAGTTCAGTGCGATCAGAACCAGCTTGAGGTCCGCCGAGGGGTTTAAATGTGAATATGGGCTCCATATCAGGCCGGATGTGTTCATTTCAGTAAGGCGCTCCTTGTGGAAGAGCAGTTAGGGTGTTATTTCGTCGTCAGTTATTTCATGTAATGATATATTCCGCCGTGTGAGTTGTGAGACGGCTTGGGAAATTGCTTATGTGTTGAGGTTCCGCGTAGAGATGACGTTATATGAGCAAAATGGCTCTTGAGATTCAGATCGTATATCGCACCTCAGTTGTGCTTGAGTTTTGTAGCCTATGACACTATATGTCTCCCCTGGGATAGTATTATGCACTTTGCGTGCTTGTGACCGATATTCGATATCTTTTTGTAATGAGCAATCTAGCTCGGTGTGTACCTCCTTATGTGAATCTTATGTGTTGACCGGGTGGCACGCCGCCATGTGTATGTTGTTTGGATCGGGTTACGCGCCGCAGCAGTAAAATGTTGGGTACAGTTCCCCCATGTCTGTTTTATGTGTTTTATTTCTTCCTTTCCTGGGAGGAACTTATATTAGCTGTGTGCCCGCGTCGCATGTATGATTCGCGAGCGGGCTAATTGGATCTCCTTTTCGGGGTTTTTTTTCCTATTGTATCGCGTTCGAATCGGTAGCCTATTGGCACATTGTGGCATCATGTGAGACTTTTGGCCATGTCCCGGGTGGCTTATTGCCTGAGCAGTTCGTACTGGGTGAGACGAGATCATTGGACTTAGGATCAGTGCAATCTGAATATATGAAGTATATTAAGGAGCAAGGACCATTATTTGGTTCAGAAAGAGGTGATGGTTCTTGACAGGAGTATAGACCCTATGAATCGTTGATTCGGCAGTTGGTTATGAATTTCTACACATCCTTTCCGTTGTGGCGGCATTGCGAGAGTTGGAGCAGGACTTATATATGTCATGGGGTGCATTGTGAGCATCAAATTCGGGAAATGTCGATTATTATGATCAGAGAGTGTTATTATGGTCTTGTGAATGAAGGGGTGCATGGTGTGAATTCAGCAAGGGTGTGCAGTCGTGTTCTGGTACAGTGTGTGGTGATTGATACGGTGTTCATATGTCGAAAGCAGGCCTGGCAGAGAATTTCGGATGTTGAAACTGGACTCCAAGGCTTATTTACATAATGAAAGAGGTTATCTTTATATTTGATCGAGCTGATGTGCCCAACTGAGTTGTGGTAGCACGGGTAGGTGCACGAGGTATTAAGCCATGATTCCAGACAACCCCAGCACAGTTCCTAGCACGTTCGAGGACGAAGTTATGTTTAAGTGGGAGAGAATGTAACGACCCGACCGGTCGTTTTGAGCCCTAGCGCGCCGTTCAGCAGTTCGAGGCCATGAGCAGCTTCAATTCCGGCATTTTGACTTGTACGCGTGGTTGAAATTAAATTTCGGGAAGTTCGAAGTTAACTTGGAGAGAAAATTCTCATTTCAGAAGCTTTAAGTTGAAAGAATTAGCTAAGATCGAATTTTTGAGTAAACGACGTCGGAATCAGGATTCAAAGGTTCTATCAGGTTCGTATGATAATTTCGGACTTGGGCGTATGTCCGGTCGGGTTTTGGATGACCCGGGAGCGTTTTGGCGCCTATTGTGGAAGCTAGCATTTTGGAAGAAATTTTATGAGTTTGAGTTGAAGTGCATTTCAGTGTTATCGATGTCCCTTTGGGATTCCGAGTCTGGGAGTAGCTCCGTATGATGATTCTTGAGTTGGGAGCGCGATCGGAAGCGAATTCGAATGTCCGTGGAGCATTTTGGAGCCATTTGGCTAAGGATAGAAATTTGAAGGTTTTTGAGAGGTTTGACCAGAGGTGGACTTTTAGATATCCGGGTCGGAATCCGATTCCGAAAGTTAGAGTAGGTCCGTAATGTCGAATATGACTTGTGTGCAAAATTTGAAGTCAATCGGACGTGATTTGATAGGTTTAAACATCGAAAGTAGAAGTTTGAGATTCTAAAGTTCATAAAGTTTGGATTGGAGGTCGATTCGTGGTTTTAGCATTGTTTGAAATGATATGAGGCCTCGAGCAAGTCCATAATGTATTTTGGGACTGGTTGGTATTATTGGATGGGGTCCCGGGGGCCTCGAGTGGATTCCGGATGGTTAACGGATCGAAAATGAAATTTTGAGAGGTGCTGAAGCTGCTGCTTCTGTCATAACCGCACCTGCGGTTGGTGGACCGCAGGTGCGAGACTGCAGATGCTGTCCTTCCATTGCAGAAGCGGCCCAGGGCAGGCCAGGACAGGAACTGCAGAAGCGGCTCCCAAGCCGCAGAAGCAGCTCCGCAGTGCGGCCTGGAGACCGCAGAAGCGGTCCCAGCTCCTTAGGCCCATTTCGCAAATGCGGTCCATTTCTCGCTGATGCGGGACAGCAGATGCGGTCCCCTGACCGCAGATACGGAAATGCTGGAGGCAGTGAGGTTCTTTTAAATCGGGGGTTGGGTTCATTTCAACCCCATTTTCTTCCATTGGAGCCGATTTGGAGCAACTTTGAGGTGCCATTTTCACCACAAGCATGAGGTAAGTAATTTATGTTAGTTTTGAGTTATGTACATGATTATATACGGATTTGGACATGGAAATTTGAATAAAACTTGGGGTTTGAGGGAAAACCTAGAAAATTGATATTCTTGGAATTTGACCACGATTTTGGGTATGGAATTAAGAGAAAATCATATATTTGAGTTCATGGAGTCATGGGTAAGCTTAATCTTCAAAAAAATTCGGAATCCGACCACGTGGGCCCGAGGGCGTTTTTGTTAACCTTTCGGTCGGGGCTAGGAATTGTTACAAATTGGATTAATATGAGTAGTTTATCGTATATTAATGGATTTGCATAATCATTGGCTAGTTTTGGGAGTATTTAGCATCGATTCAAGCTTTCGGAAGGGCGTGGAATGCCGGTTATGGATCTTCGGAGCAAGGTGAGTCTCCTTTCTAACCTTGTAAGAGGGAATTGTCCCCATAGGTGAAATAATTGGTTATATGCTCCTATTTGTGGGGGGGCTACATACGCACGAGGTGACGAGAGTCCGTGCGTAGCTACTATTATGTTATTGTCCGGGTAGTCTAGGACCCAAAAGCATGTTGTACTTGGAATACTTGTAATGTTATTGACAGTATGAATTGCTTAAATCCTATCGAATTTGGTAAATAAATTTCTAAAAAGGACAAAACCTTATTTTCTTAAACCGTTAAAAGAGAATTTGGCTTTTATTTGGATAAATGTTCCCCGATAAACTCTTAATTTGCTGTTTGAGCATGTATTTCTATGTGTACCTACGTCGCATGTATGGTACGCGAGCAGGGTGATTGTTTATTTAAATTTGACCGCGTCGCATGTATGATTCGCGAGCGGGGTAATAGATGCATCTATGGTTCGTGCCGCTCGACCCTTGGCAGTGTACAGTTTACATTTCTGTTGGATCGGGCCGTACGACCTCGGCATGAATTGCGCATGCTTGTATTGCTTGCCTTGAGATTTATTGATATTGCTATCTGCTCTCCCCGACTTAAGATAATTGTTAATTAATGGATTATAAATCCAGAGACTTTTAATTAAAAAGGAACTTTTACCTGTTTAGTAATTCTCTTGAACCTACTGTTGTTCTTAATAAACCCGTGAGTTATCGCTTTAACAATACTATTACTGGACCTTTAGTAAGTGTCGAAGTTGCCATCTCGTCTCTACTTCTTCGAGATTAGGCGGGATACTTACTGAGTACACGTTGTTTTCGTATTCATGCTACACTTGCTGTGCATTTTGTTGCACAGGTACAGGTATTTCTACTGGCCTATTGGGCGTAGCAGCACGGGCGATCCGGAGACTAAGCGAGCTGTATTTCCTCGAGGCGACCTGCAGCTAGTATAGTCTCTTTCAGTGTATTATATTTACTTTTTGTCCAATTTGTATTGCGGACGGATGTTGTATTGTATTTAGCTCATGCACTTGTGACACCGGGTTCTGGGGATGTCTATGGGTTTATTCAGAATTCTAAAAGTTGTTAAATGTTTCATTTCTTATTCAGTGGAATTTACTATGTATAGTTTAAGCGTGTAAAAGAAGAGATTTCATAAATATTTAAAACGAGAAGTTACTAGTAATTTGTTGTTGGCTTGCCTGACAATGGTGTCTGGCGCCATCACGACCCTTAGTGGATTTTGGGTATAAAAGAAGAGATTTCAGAAATATTTAAAATGAGAATTTAAATTAAGTAATTTGGTTGGCTTGCCTGACAGGAGTGTCCGGCGCCATCACGACCCTTAGTGGATTTTGGGTCGTGACAGAGACCATCAACTATTTTAGCTAGATATTATAAAAAAAATTCTTGAAGGGTTTATAGTGTAAAAATTCAAAATACACTATTAAGAAGTTTTTGGGCCTCAAAATTTTGAGAAACCCAAAGCGAGGTATATTAATTCCTTCTTTAGTGGTATTTCTTAACATGTGCCTTTACTAATTTTGGCATAATCTGTACAATATGCGAAGATTGTATAAACAAAAAATAATATTATTTTGTTAGATAATTTTAAAAATGCTGAGCCATGTAAAAAGCTCAAAGAAGAACACTGATGAGAACCGAATTTGGTAGAGCTCAACTTGAAAATACTCACCAAATTGAATTTGAAATTAAAGATCTACTTATAGGTGAAGTGGACACTTTATTGTATTATACAAAATTCTGTTATTGCTTTTAGTGTTTTAATTAATTATAGTAAAATATTAAAATTAACAAAATAGAAATGAGTAATTGAAAAATATCACATTGGGGTTGGAGGGCGGGGGGGGGGGAATATTATGGGAGGATGATAAAGTAGAGATAGAGTGATAGTGATGTGTAGGGTCTAGCTACTTTTTGGCTAACACATACTCCCTGCGTTTCAAGTTAGATGAGATACTTTCCTTTTTAGTTTGTTTCATAATAAATGACATATTTCTAAATTTAGAAATAATTTAACTTTAAACTCTTCATTTTACCTTAATAAGAAACTTTTATAACCACACAAATATTGTTGCCCCACAAAATGTTTACCCCTTAAACTTTTAAGATCACAAGTTTCAAAAGTCTTCTTCTTTTTTCTTAAACTCTGTCCCAAGTCAAATTACCTCATCTAAATTGAAACGGAGGGAATAGTACATTTGTTTTACTTTTTAGTTTGAAGTGTATATTTGACTACCTCTCTCTACAAAGAATATTAATGGTATAAAAAGTGCATTCTTTATATTCTTGGTTAAAAAAAAAAATCTTGACACCAAGATGCACCCATCATTTTAAACTTGGACACGTTGGGCGAGTTATTAAAAAATGAATTGATTTGCTGTCTCTAAATTTGACTTACCTACAACATAAGTTCTAGTAATTAATCTGGCTACCTGGTTCATTTCGTACTAAGTTCTCCTTATGGCTTTGAAAATTACGGGTTACTTAGTGGGCGTTTGGGCATAAGAATTGTGAAATTTCGAAGAAAAAAAAAATGTGAAATTTTTTCAAGTAAAAATAGTATTTAAAATTAGAGTTGTGTTTGGACATGAATACAATTTGGAGTTATTTTTGAACTTTTGTGAGCGATTTGAAGTAAAAATTTTGAGAAACGGCCTATTGAAAATAAAAGAGAGAAAGGGAAGTGGACTTTCTCTCTCTTCGCTCCTGCTTCTCTCTAGGCGCTGGTTAGTCTAACGTGTGCCCTGGAGGTCCATGGGAAGGGGACGAGGTCGGGGAAGAGGAAGACCTAAGAAAGAGAAATAAATTGCTTTTGGGGGTGCAGTGCATGTTCAATCCAAAGTGAATGCTTCAATATCCAAACAATCAGCTACCAAAATTCCAATGGAACAGTTACCCGCATCGGAACCTTCATCGAGCTCAACAGCTGAGAAGCGGCAGGTAGTGGAGCCGGTGGAAGAGGACAAAACACCACTACAAGTGAGATCTCAGGCGGAGGGTGGAACGCAACTGAAGATAGCTGAGGCTCCAATGGCTAAGTCACCTACTCAACACAGGGTGATAAAGTCCCAACACAGAGCAACCCTGAAATTAAATAGGCAAATAAGGAGATTCATTCAGAGCAAGAGGCAGTTGTGAATAAACTTAAGTGGAACTCGTTGTTTGCTGGAAATAGAGCTGCGAAAAATGGTATGACCTTAACCTATTTCCCCCCCTCAAATTGTTAATGGAGAAACTATAGTACAACTAGAAAAAATTGAAGTAGAGAAGGAAACGAAAAAGTGGAAGAATGCCCTTATTGTCTATGTGATGGGAGAAACACCAGGGTGCTCCCTCCTACATAGGTACATATTCTAAATGTGGAATACCATAGCTACACCGGATCTGTTTCTTCATGAGGAAGGTTATTATATGGCTCGATTTCATGATGTTAAAGATATGAATGAGATTCTATTCTCTGACCCTTATACTATTCGAAATCGACCAATTATTCTAAAACCATGGACCCCTGCTTTTGATTTTAGCCAAGAGTTTATGATTGATATCACTGTAGGTTAAGTTCCCCAAATTACCTATGAGCTGCTGGGGATGTGATTCCTTGGAAAGAATTGCTAGCGCATTAGGGAAACCATTATTTGCGGACGAATGTACAACTAAGCAAACAAGGATATTATATGCCAGAATGCTAATTGAAGTGAATGTGTCTAAACCACTGCCTGACACAATTACTTATGGAGCCAAATGGACAAAAATTTCAGCAGGTGGTATTTGAATAGAAGCCCCAATTCTGTCCTCAATGCTTAACTATAGGACACATCTGCTCTAAGAAGATACTTGAACAACACTTGATGGAGAGGGACATACAGAATGGGTGAACAAAAGAAGGTGATTCAGGAATGGAAGCCTAAAGAGGTACCATCAACTAGCCAAAATGTAGAAAAACAGCAGCTGGGTCATCTTGAGGTAGATCAACCTAGAGTATCTATTAATGAAAGCAAACATCAACAACAAGAAGCTGACTCACAAAATCAAGTAGCAACTCCAGATGGAGCAGTGAGGAATGCCTCTAAAGGCAAGGAGCAAGTGCCAAGCCCGGAATTGAACTTGATCAACTTTCCACAGTTGAGTGCTGCTATGGCTAGCAAATATAAGACTGGGAAAGTAATGCCTTTGCAAAGAAAGGACCAGAGAATCAGACAAGCAAGACCTCTTGATTTGGGAGGTAATACAACTTCTCAATGACTTGGCTTATATGGAACATTAGAGGTGTAAATAAAGTGTATAAACAGAGAGAGTTAAAAAAATATATAAGGTCAAAAAGTATCAAATTACTGGGGCTGCTGGAAACCAGAGTTAAGAAACATAGATGTCCTAAAATAGCTAAGAATATTGCTCCCAATTGGGGTATTATTAATAACTACTCCTCTGCTGTCAATGGAAGAATACGGCTGATGTGGGATCAAGGAGACTACAATATAACTATACTAAAAATGGAAGCTCAATTAGTACATTGTGAAGTTAGAGATTTCTCTTCTAACTTTCAATGTGTTCTGACTATTGTCTATGGATTCAATACTATAGAGGAAAGGAGATCTCTATAGAACACTCTTCAAAATATCTCGTGTAATACTAACTACCCATGGCTAGTGTGTGGGGACTTTAATGCAATATTGTCGACTAGTGATAGAATGAGCTGCCATCCTGTGAGTTTCAGTGAAGTGAAGGATTTTTCAGACTGTATTAATGCCACTCTACTAAATGAATTACAATGGAAAGGTGAATATTTCACATGGTCAAACAAGCAACAAGGATCAGAGAGAGTTAGTAGCAAAATTGATAGAGCATTTGGTAATTATGACTGGATGACGTTGTGGGGCCATATTGTCTTAGAATATGACCTCCCTAACATTTCAGACCATGCCCCAATGCTATTGGCATTGCAGAGTGTGAACGATAGAATCAGAGCTCCATTCAGATTCTTCAACATATGGAGTGAGCATGCATAATTCTTGGAGCTAATTGATGTCCACTGGAATAAGCAGCTTGATAGAGATCCTATGCAGAATGTATGGAACAAACTAAAGGCACTGAGGCCAGTCTTCAGACAGCTGAATCAAAAAGAGTTTAAAGCCACATCAGTGAAGATTGAGAAGGCAAGAGAAGAACTACAATGTATTCAAGCAGTAGTAGCTAGATATGATGACAGTCTTGTGATTAAAGAGAAGAAGCTTTGATGAATCTTGAAAAATGGAACCTGCTTTAGGAGAGTATTCTAAGGCAAAAGTCTAGAGCCCAATGGATACAGTTGGGGGATTCAAATTCTAAGTATTTGTCACGATCCGAAATCCCCACCATCGGTACCATGATGGCTCTAACATCACACTTACTAGGAAAGTCAACGTTAGAGATTTATAGCCAATTCCTTTACGTTTCAGTGATTTACAATAAGCAGCTAAAACAATTCGAATTGAACGCGAAAGTACATAAATAACAACTTTGATTTTTTACTATCACTACCCAAAATCTGGAGTCACAATTCACGAACATTCTAAGATTTTACTACAAGTATTTTTCTGAAAGAAAATACAACCGTTTGCGAAATAAGGAAAACAGTAAAGTATGAGGTATAGAAGGGGCCGCCAGGTCCTGCGGACGCCGACAGGTATACCTTGGGTCTCCTAGCTGATGAATCCTATAGCCAACCTCTCGATTAGCTCGAACCAACTCAAAAATTTGCACATGAAATGCAAAGTGCAGTATCAGTACAACCGACCCCATATACTGGTAAGCTTCAAGCCTAACCTCGACGAAGGAGTGACGAGGCTACGGCGGGGAAATTACAATATAACCTGCATATAGTGTATAATAAAAGCAGAGAGAAAGACGGGATAAAATAGAGTAGTAACTCGCAAGAAGTGAATACAGTTCTCGAAGCATATCATCAGTGTTCAGCTATTACCTATCCTTAAGTGCAATTTAAGATTATTGTTCATCTAATAGTCAAGGAAAATATAAGCATATAGGTTGTTGCGGCGTGCAACCCGATCCTACCGTACATCTCATATTACTTCCTTATTTCCTCTTATTAACATAAACAATAGAATATAGATAAGAGTGTTGCGGCTTGTAACTCGATCCTACCATATCACAATAATCACAATCACAGTTCACCCTTATTTTACCACAATCCACCCTTATTACATCTGTTGTGGCGTGCAACACGATCCCACTGTACGTATCATTTCACCCTTATTCCTCCTCAATATATCACCCTTATTCCACTTGTTGCGGCGTGCAATCCGATCCCACCATGTCAGTATCAGTTATACAACAAGTATAGGAATTTCACAATTCAAATCACATAACCCTTCACAAGGCTTAACTTCAAACCAAAATAACTAGGAAGCTTATACACTATGAGACTTTACACAAGTAATACTACTCATCGAGACCAATCCAAAATATATCATGAAAGTACCGATAACCAGCCTAAGCAAATAATAGGAGGCAACGAAGCTACAAAATAACTAATACCTTCAACAAAGAGAAAACAATATCTATCAGGTAGCAAGTAAGCATGGAAATACAAGTAGAGCATGTAGCAGTTATGACAGGGAAAGAGATAATGTGAGAAGAACGCGAAAGAAACAGGCAAAAACAAATAAATTGGCGGCGCATAGGTACTCGTCACCTCACCTATACGCCGCTCACATGGATTTCATATAGCAAATAAGTCAAGGGTTCCTAATCCCTCGAGTCAAAGATAGACACGACACTTACCTCGCTCCAAAGACCACTCAAAGCTCAACCACGGATTTGCCTTTCAAACTAGCCTCCGAACCAAAAATATATAGCAAATTACCAACCATACGATTCAAAATAAGCCTTAGGAATCACCCACGATCATAAAGAATTCAATTTAGGCCATTATTGAAAAAGTCAACAAAAGTCAACACCCAGGTCCGCCTGGTCCAAACCCGAAATTCAGACCAAAACCCGATTACCCATTTACCCCCGAGCTCGGATATACCATTGGTTTTTGGAATCCGACCTCAATTTGAGGTCTAAATCCCCAAATTTCGAAATTCCTAGTTTCTACCCAATAATCCCCAATTCCACCATGAAAATCTTAGATTCTAGGTTGAAATCTTGTAAAAATAAAGTGAAAGATTGAAACAAACTAATTTAGAATCACTTACCTATGATTTGGGGAAGAAAAGATCTTTGGAAAATCGACTCTTGTGGTTTAAGTTTTGAAAATTTTAAGAATGGGAGAAAAATCCCGTCTAAGTCACTTTTACCAGCTGCAGATGTCGCAAATGCGACCTGGGCTTCGCAAATGCGAGAAATCCATCGCATTTGCGAAGATGCTCACATTTCTGCCATCTTCGCATATGCGAAGAAAAGTTCGTAAATGCGAACTAAGCTGGCCGCAAATGCGATCCCATGATCACAAATGTGAAGACTGCCTCCCCCTGTCCCAGTTCGCAAATGCGAACTATTGTTCTCAAATGCGAATGCTAGCCTTCCCAGCCACTCTTCACAAATGCGACGAGTGGATTGCAAATGCGAACCCAGCAGTGGTCGAAAATGTGATGCTTGACCTCGCATTGCGAGGTCTGAGGCCTGCAACAAAAAATTTGATGCACAGCAGTGTTCTAAGTTGTATTTTCTCTCCATAGCCTATCCGAAACTCACCCGAGCCCTCGAGGCTCAAAGCCAATCATGCAGACAAGTCTTAAAACATCATACAAACTTTCTCGAGCAATCAAATCACCAAAATAACACCTAGAACTACAAATTTAGCACCAAATCAATCGAAATTCTCAAGAAAACTTTGAAACTTCTAATTTCTCAACCGGACGTCCAAATCACGTCAAACCAACTCCGTTTCTCACCAAATTTCACAGATATGTTGTAAATATTATATTGGACCTATACCGGACTCCGAAACCAAGATACGGACCCGGTATCAACAAGGCCAAACATCAATCAATTCTTTAAAACTATTAGATTTTTAGACTTTTAATTTTCAATAAAAATTCATATCTCGAGCTAGGGACCTCGAAATTCGATTCCGGGCATATGCCCAGGTCCCATATTTCATTACGGACCCACCGGGACCGTCAAAACATGGTTCTGGATCCATTTACTCACAACATTGACCGAAGTCAACTAAAATCAACTTTTAAAGCAAAAATTCTTATTTTTATCAACTTTTAACATAAAAGTTTTCCAAAAACACGCCCGGACGGCGCACGTAAATTGAAGAGGTAAAATAAGATTTTTAAGGCTTAAGAGCGTAAAATCTAGTTCTAAAACATAAGTTGACCTTTTGGGTCATCACAATATTTTGCTGCAGTCATGTAGGAAAGAAGCCAAAGGAAGCAAATTATGGAACTCAATTCCTTGTCAGGTGTTAAGTTGCTGACTGATCCTAAGGAGCTCAGAGATGAAATTGTATCATTCTACAAAGGGTTAATGGGGACCTCTAGTCCCTCACTAAAGGCAGTCAACAAAGTTACACTGAGCAAGGGACCCAAGCTAAGTCATGAACAACAAATCCTCTTGTGTGCTCCAGTTACTGACCAAGAAATAGCTGATGGACTGAGTTCAATTGGAAATGATAAATCCAGGGGTGGATGGGTATAATGCCTATTTCTTTAAAAAGGCATGGAGTATAGTGGGGCTAGAGATTACAAGGGCAGTAAGAAGATTCTTTGAGTGTGTCAAGATGAATAGAGCTATTAACTATACTTCTCTCACCTTGATCCCTAAAAATGATCATCCTGTGACAGTGAAAGAATATAGATCAATTGCTGGTTGTACTGTTCTGAACAAAATCATTTCTAAAGTTCTTGCCTCAAGACTCCAGAAAGTTATTGCATCAGTAGTATGTGAAGCACAGGCTGAATTTATTCCAAGCAGGAAGATATCAGATAACATCTTTCTTGCTCAAGAACTGGTGAAATCCTATACAAGGATGAATATTTCCCCTAGATGCATGATAAAAATTGACCTTCAAAAGGCATATGACTCAGTAGAATGGATATTTCTGGAGCAGGTCCTAGATGAGCTTGGCTTTCCTAGACAATTCACCATGTATATCTTAGAATGTGTGAAGACAGTTAACTATTCTATATTGGTTAATGGAAAACCCACAGCTCCATTTGATGCAACTAAAGGGCTAAGACAGGGAGACCCAATTTCACCATTTCTCTTTGCCTTAGCCATGGAATACTTAAGTAGAAAGCTCAATGAGTTGAAAGGAAAATAAAGAGTTCAAGTAACACCCAAAGTGCTCTAAACTAGCAGTGACTCATTTATCATTTGCAGATGATCTATTGTTATTCTCTAGAGGAGATGTTGAGTCGGTTTCCATATTGAATAGGTGTTTTTTGGACTTCTCTTCTGCTTCAGGACTTCAAGCTAACAAAGAGACGAGCTCCATTTATTTTGGAGGAGTCACTCAGATCATTCAAGATCAAATCCTGCATCTGTTAGGATTTCCAAAAGGAGAGCTCCCCTTCAAATATCTGGGAATCCCCTTGTCCACTAAAAAGATCTCTTTACTTCAGTGGAAACCATTGATCAATAAAATGGTAGCCAGAATCTCATCTTGGATTGCAAAGAAACTCTCATATGCAGGGAGATCTCAGTTAATCCAAACAGTCCTCTTTAGTATTCAAGCATATTGGTCTCAATTGTTTTCTATTCCTTCAAAAGTACTAAGTACAATTGAGGCCTATTGTCGAAGCTACTTATGGTCTGGCACAAACACAATCACAAGGAAAGCTCTAAATGCTTGGGATAAGGTTTGCACTCCAAAGTCAATGGGTAGCCTAGGCTTGCTAAATATAAGACTATGGAATAAAGCTGCAATAGCTAAGGCAAGTTGGGATATTGAAAATAAGGCAGATAGATTGTGGATCGGGTGGTTAGATGCCTACTACATCAAGAATCAGCAATTCAGTCAAATGTCTATCCCTCAACAGGCAAGATGGATGGTGAGGAAAATATTTGAAGCAAGAGACACAGTGGCAGTAATTCAAGATATCAAAACAGGCAGCTTAATCAAGCAGAGTTACCTTAAGCTTATTGGTGATAATGAGAGAACAACTTGGAAGACATTGAGATTTGGAAATGATGCTAGACCAAAAGCTCAATTCACAGTGTGGTTGCAGATGCATGGGAAACTAATGACTGTTGATAGACTTGCCTCCTGGGGGATAAATGTTGATCCTATATGCAATCTATATAACAGTCACAATGAAATAAGAAATCATGTATTCATGGAGTGTCCTTTCTCTAGCAAAGTCTGGGAAGGAGTGTTGAAATGGGTGCAGGTTCCTCTCTTCAGGACATCACAATGGGAACAAATGGAGAAATGGATCATTAAAGCATCAAAGGGTAAATCACATAGAGCTCAAATCTTTAAGTTGGCTTATACTGAATGGGTACATACAATGCGGATTGAGAGAAATCAGAGAAGATTTGAAAAAATAGCAAAGAGTCTTAGTCAATTGGTGAGGGAGATTGCATATGTTTGTAATATCCGGGCATCTACTAGAATTAAAAAACTGGTTCAGCAGCTTAGTATTTAGTTTAGCTCTAGTAGTTAAGTAGTTCTTTGTGTTCTTAGACTAGATAGCAGACTGTGATGTAGTCTAGCTATGGTTCCTTATTGTAAACACTCTGGTAATTAATAAAATCTTTAGTTACCAAAAAAAAGGAGGATCGATTTAAATACCCAATGCACTTAATATTAAAATGAAATTGTTTAAAATAATGGCAAATATTGTATTTATATATATTTTACTTAAATTTATTATAACCTCACTTTACAACAGCAGAAGGTACCTAATTACTGGTAAAACACCAAAGGTGGAAAATGAAAAAAGAAGAACATAAGATTACCCCTGGAGTGCATGTTTGGCTCATTTCCTGTTGATGCTTTCTCCATAGGAAAAGCTTGTAATATGGTCAAGAGAAAAGGTGTAAATTTGTTCCAATGTTATTCAAAATTGCTTAATTTCATCATTATTAGATTTTTGGTTCATTCATATTTTTACAGTTAACAAATCGTTTCGTATTTGCTCTTATCATTAATGAAACTCCAACATAGAATGTGTGTAGTTCACACTACGTATCCAAATTCTTTGAAAAAATTATCCATATTTACCCTTTTCTTATGCGAAATAATATTAGATAAAGATCAAAATTTGATAATGATAAAGTTGCTCAATTTCAAATAGTTTGCATAGGTCATACAGTACGTTAACACTTAATAAGTCTTGCATTATTAAGATAAAAAAAATTATTATTGATAGAAAACTTTGGATCAAGATTAAAAAAAAATCAGACAGAGATGAAAGGTCGGTTATCGATAGGAGTTAATATTATTAATAACTGAATAGTGTAATAAAACAATAAAAGTAGAAGAACAATATTGCAGAGAAAGAGAGAGTAATTCTTATTGTTTTGGGATGATTTACAATGGGGTAAGAGCCCTTTTTATAGGGAGAAAATGACTTAGCCACAAAGTAAAACTCTCCAAAAGATAAACATTCACTCTGATTACAATTCTATTCATAACACTCCCCCTTGAATGTCTACTCAATAAGTAATGTGTCTCACTAAAACCTTAACTAAAATAAAATCCAATGGGAAAAAAATTCTAGAAAAGGAAAAAGAGTACACATATCTAACAATACGCCTTTTGGTTCCCTCGTTAAAAACCTTGCAAGGAAAACCTAGTGGGACAAAACCTTGTAAGGAAACAAGAGTGTAACGCGTATTAAACTTCCCCAGATGAGAGCATCATTTCACATCCTTGAGCCTTCGCATCCCAATCTTGTGCACTAGCTTCTTGAAGGTTGACGTCGGTAGAGATTTTGTGAACAAATCAGCCATATTATCACTTGAACGAATTTGTTGCACATTAATATCACCATTTTTTTGAAGATCATGTGTGAAAAATAACTTTGGTGAAATATGCTTTGTCCTATCTCCTTTTATGAATCCTCCCTTCAGTTGGGCTATGCATGTTGCATTATTTTCATACAAAATCGTGGGTAGTTTATCACATTTCAAACCACATTTGTCTCGAATAAGATGTATTATAGACCTCAACCACACACATTCTCGACTTGCTTAATGAATAGCAATTATCTCAGCATGATTAGATGAAATAGCCACAATTGATTGCTTAGTCGATCGCCAAGATATGGCAGTGCCTCCACAAGTAAACATTACATAACCTGTTTGAGATTGAGCCTTGTGTGGGTCAGATAAATACCATGCATCAGCATAACCAACAAGATCGGGACAGCAATTATTGCCATAAAATAAGCCCATATCGGTAGTCCCTTTTAGATACCGCAATATGTGTTTGATTCTATTCCAATATCTCCTTGTGGGAGCAGAGCTATATCTTGCTAAGATATTAACTGAAAAAGTTATGTCAGGCCTTGTAGTATTAGCAAGATACATTAGTGCACCAATTGCACTAAGATATGATACTTCAGGACCAAGTAGCTCTTCATTCTCTTCTTGGGGTCGGAATGGTACCTTATTCACATCAAGTGATCGAATAACCATCGGAGTATTTAATGGATGTGCTCCATCCATGTAAAACCATTTCAATACCTTTTCTATGTAGGTAGATTGATGAACAAAAATTCCGTTTGCCAAATGTTCAATTTGCAAACGAAGACATAATTTTGTCTTTCCGAGATCTTTCATCTCGAATTCCTTCTTTAAATAATCAATTGCCTTTTGGAGTTCTATAAGAGTTCCAATAAGGTTTATGTCATCAACATCTACGGCTACAACAATTTTCGATGTTGTTTTCTTTATAAAAATACATGGACAAATGGCATCATTTATATAACCTTCCTTTAATAAATACTCAATAAGACGATTATACCACATTCATCCTGATTGCTTTAGACCATACAAAGATCTTTGCAATTTGATTGTAAATATTTCTCGGGACTTTGAATTATGTGCGTTAGGTATTTTAAATCCATCGGGAATTTTCATGTATATCTCATTATCAAGTGAGCCATAAAGGTAGGCGGTAACCACATCCATTAAATGCATGTCAAGCTTTTTATGGACAGCAAAACTAATGAGATAACGGAACGTTATAGCATCCATAACGGGTGAATATGTCTCTTCATAATCGACACCTGGCCTTTGTGAAAATCCTTGTGCAACAAGGCGTGCCTTATATCTTTGTACCTTATTTTTCACATTCCTCTTGCGTACAAAGATCCATTTATAGCCAACAGGCTTAACACCATTAGGTGTTTGGACTACAAGGCCAAAAACTTCACGTTTTGCAAGTGAATTCAACTCTGATTGGATTGCTTCTTGCCACTTTGGCCAATCACGTCTTTGTCGACATTCTCCAACAGATTGAGGTTCAAGATCCTCACTATCTTGCATAATGCTAGATGCAACATTATATGCAAAGACATAATCCACCACTATATCCATTCGATTCAAATTTGTCTCAATATCGATTGGATGTATTGATAGTTACTTATTTTCTTGAGTCTTAGGCTCAGTGATTTCCTCATGAATCTCGGGATTGGTTAAATCGTAGATTTCTTCATGAGACTCTTTTGTAGTATCATCTTGATCATTTGTTTTCCTTTTTCTAGGATTTCGATCCTTAGAACCTAATGGTCTGCCACGTTTTAGGCGTGCTTTTGACTCATTAGCAATGACACTAGAAGATTGTCCAATAGGGACATCAATACGGGTTGGAACATTCTCTACAGGGATATGTGATTTTGTTATCCTTTTCAGATCCGTAAATGCGTCTGGCATTTGATTTGCTATTCTTTGCAAATGGATAATCTTTTGCACCTCTTTTTCACAAATAGAGGCATGTGGATCAAGATGAGATAATGATGGATTTTTTCACAAAATTTCCCGTTTGATTTCACCAATTTCTCCCCCTAATTTTGGGAAAAGTGTCTCATTGAATCGACAGTCTGCAAATCGTGCAGTGAACAAATCCCCCTTTAATGTTTCGAGGTAGCGAATAATGGAGGGCGATTCAAACCCAACATATATTCCTAACCTTCTTTGGGGGCCCATTTTGGTGCGATATGGCAGTGCTACAGGCACATATACTGCACATCCAAAAATTCTTAAATGGATATATTAGGTTCATGACCCAAAACTAATTGCAACGGGGAATATTTATGATAATTTGTCGGTCTGAGATGAACTAGCATTGCTGCATGCAAAATGGTGTGACCCCAAACAGAAGTGGGCAACCTCATTTTCATGAGTAACGGTCTTGCTATAAATTGCAGACGTTTAATTAAAGACTCTGCAAGGCCATTTTGAGTGTGAACATGAGCTACAGGATGTTCCACTTTTATCCCAATTGATAAGCAATAATCATTAAATGCTTGGGATGAAAACTCAGCAGCATTATCAAGTCTAATAGACTTAATTGGATTATCGGGAAATTGCATTTAATCGAATTATTTGTGCCATTAATTTTGCAAACGCGAGGTTGCCAGAGGACAATAGGCACACATGAGACCATCTAGAAGATGCATTTATTAAAACCATAAAATATCTAAACGACCCAATAGGTGGGTGAATAGGTCCACAAATGTCCCCTTGTATACGGTCCAAAAATGCAGGGGACTCAATCCCAACCTTTGTTGGTGATGGTCTAATAATTAACTTGCCTTGATAACAAGAAGTGCAAGAAAATTCCTTATTTAAAAGAATCTTTAAATTCTTTAATGGATGCCCATTTGAGTTTTTTATAATCCGTCTCATCATAATTGATCCAGGGTGTCCCAATCGATCATGCCAAAGAACAAAGTATTGGAATCAGTAACCTTATGGTCTACAATAGAATGTGCTTCAATTGCACTGATAATAGGCTAGATTCATGTAATTTGGCGACTGTTTATGCCCCAGCTTGACTATGTTTCACTGTTATAGGATAGTTAAATGATGATAAATTAGCTCTAATTGTGAATTTCATGTTTTGCAGGAGTGAGTTGCGTGTATGAGGACTTAGAACTGTAATTGGAGCTAAATTGANCAAGGATAAATGTGCTAGGCCCAAGTGAAGCTTTGCCTGAGTCACTTTTATTCATTACTACTATTTACACAAAAACATAAAGAAAAACAGACTCAAACCCTTAAGAAGGTTGTCACGCCATCCATCATCGGGAAGAGCCACCCAATTCACACAAATTCTACCTTTGGAAAGAGCATTAAGAAAACCAAAGGCTTATTGATCACGAAAACTTGTAAAAGTAAGAAGCTACCAATTGAAAAAGAAACTACTGAATGAAATAAGAAGCTACTCTATTAAGGAAAATTTCAATGAGAGGCAAGAGGCAAGGAGTATAATTCAACATCGAGTTCTTCCTTTCTTCCTTTTGTATTTTACCATTTGTGATGAATATGGCTTTTATTATGATGAACACTAGTATGAGTAGCTAAATATTTAGTCTGAGGTTTTGATGGAACCTATTGAAGGATGAACTTCTTGACATGTTAATATAGTTTGCCCGATTTATTCTCTATTTGTTCAACTATGTTCTTATTGTAGTTAATTGATAGGATCCTCAATTAGTTGTACCTATTTAGTATGTATTACTCGGGAGAGAGTGCATATTTAGGTAATTGTTGAACAACACCACTCCTAGAGTATACGAGGGATCAATAACCGAGGGTTTAAAGGCGGAATTAGGGATAACGAAGCCTTGGGTGCAATCTTAAGTGAGCTGTAATAAAAGCCAGCTAGTGTAACTCGGGAGAGTGCGTCTAGTAAATTGTCGTGATTACTCGGGAGAGATTTACGGTAATAAGAGTGTTCATGATTGATAGAGACGGTTAGGCAAATCTATATGAAGCATAACATGAAGGGATTTCATCAATAGGGGAAATCATAACCTTAGATCCTTCTCTTAATTGTTTACAACTTAATCATAGTTAGTCTTTGTTTACTTAATTGCAGTCAGTTATAGTTAGTAAAAATATCCTCAATTGTTATTCAAAACGTTTGGGAAGTTGATTACGTAGAATTTAGTGAGTCTAACAAGATTAATTGATAGGTTAATTCCTTGTGGGTTCGACTCTGGGCTAAATACTCAAATTATATTTGCAACGTCCACTTAGTCCTTTTTAATAAGGCATAGTTGGGCGTGATCAAATTTTGGCGCCGTTGCCGCAATTAACGGTGTTATCAATTACAATTGAAAGAAATACAAAAATTCTTAGTGTAGTCAGTTTTCTTCACTTCAAATCATTACATTGAAATTTTAACGTTTGTTGACTTGGTTGTACAGGTGCATGCCTAGAAACTCATCGATAACTGGTGAAGTATTTGAAGCCTTATCAGATCCCGAGAAAGTTTTCAAGGCCTTGAACCGGGCCAACCGGAAAAATAAACAGCAACAAACAATTGAACAATTCGAACCGGACATGGGGGACAACGTGGTAGACCCAGCTGCACCATTAGCGCCGGTGGCACCTCTTGTGCCAGAGGCTGCTCTATATGACTGGGCACAACCCACAGCTGAAAATTTGGCCACAGCGATTTAGTCCCGCAGATACAGGCTAAATCGGTTCAAATCACGAACAACGTGCTGCACTTGTTGCAGAACAAGGGACTATTTTCGGGGTCACAAATCGAAGATCCTCAACGGCACTTGAAGAATTTCCTGTCAATCTGCAAAACTCAAAGGCAGCCTAACGTAACTCAGGAAGCAATCAAGCTGTTATTGTTTCCATTCTCAGTGACGGGAGCTGCCCAGACCTGGCTAAACTCACTCCCCATTAATTCCATAACTACTTGGGAGGAGTTAGTCAAGCAATTTGTGAACAATTTTCTTCCACCCAACAAGACTGCTCAACAAATTGATGAAATTTTGAGTTTCAAACAGAGACCAATGGAGACACTGCAAGAAACATGGGAACGATTCAAAAGGATGCTGGTTATATGTCCGCACCACGATATTCCAGATCAGATGTTGGGGCAGCGGATCTACATAGGTTTGGTAGATGGCGTGAAGGGTAATGTTGATGCTTAAGCTGGTGGAGCATTTTTGAGCAAAACATGGAGAGAAAGCCAGAGTCTGCTTGATAAGATGGCACAGACTTCGGGGTGGATAACCAGGAACGCACCTATAACTCCAGTGGTTCACTCAGTGCCCTTAGATCCATCCAACACTCTTGCTGAAAATATGGCTACATTAATGACACAGATGAGTATACTCACCAAAAAGGTGGAAGAGTCAGGGCAGAAGTAGCAGGTACACATTGTAGATACTACCAATGGGGGCTTATACACATCTTGCATTAGTCAACCAATTGGTAACCAGTGGAATACAGAAAATGATCATCATCACTACCCTGAGGACATGAATTATGTGTCTAACTATAGAGCCAGAGACAGGGTGGTCAAAATTGGGGCCAACAGCAGCAGCCATACAGGCCAGTCCAGCCACAGCTCAACAATGGAAACATGGGAGGTATGAGACCTCACAATAATATGGCACCTTATCAAAGGACACAGGGTTATAATAATCAAAATCAGCGGCAGGGGTATCATCCTCCTCAGCAGCAGCATGGTGGAAGGCAGGAAGATGGTTTTGCTAGACTCGAGGCAATGATGCAGCAGGTTATTGGGTCAAATGCAAAAATCAGTGAAAGAGTAGATGCACATGAGTCAGATATTAAGAATATTGAAGTACGGATGGGCCAGATTTCGATGTCTTTGAATAATCGTCCTCATGGGACACTACCTGCAGACACTCAGATAAATCCAAAGGATCAAGGCCCGAAGCAGCTGATGGCAGTGAGTCTACGTAATGGCAGAGACTTAGACTTGGAGCAAGAGAGCGCCCGAGAAAGCAGACAGGCTGAGACACTTAATACCAGTGCCCATCGAGCTAGATGAGTCAATGAAACTGACAGAGGTGACAGTACAGCCTGCCCAGGAAGAACATAACATATAGATTGAGGGTGAGAAAGAAGCTGAGACAGCCCAGGAACCGGTAGTTGAGGTGGCAGCTGACAAAGAGCAGTCCCAAATCATTGGGAAGAAGAGACCTCCCGCACCATTCCCACAGAGGCTGGCCAAGTACCAAAAAGAGGAACAATACAAGAAATTCTTGGAGATGCTGAAACAAATCCAAGTAAATATTCCATTGATTGATGCTTTGAAAGCGATGCCTGGTTATGCAAAAATGATGAAGGACTTGATGTCCCGAAAATTAGATTTCCAAGACTTGGCCACGATGACTCTTACTCAAACCTGCAGTGCGGTGGTGACTAGACCAATTGCTGAGAAGCTATCTGACCCAAGGAGTTTCACAATTCCCTGCACTATTGGTAACTTTGCTTTCGCCAAAGCACTTTGTGATTTGGGGGCTAGCATAAATCTTATGCCCCTGGCGATCTATAAGAGGTTGGGGATTGGAAGAGCTAGACCCACTTCAATGTTGTTGCAGCTGGCGGACAGGACCGTAAAAAGACCCTCTGGTATCTTGGATGATGTGTTGATTCAGGTAGGGAAATTTGTGTTCCTTGCAGATTTTGTGATTCCAGATTGCAAGGTGGATGAAGAGATTCCCATAATTTTGGGAAGGCCGTTCTTGGCCACTGGGAGAGCTCTCATTGATTATGAGACTGGGGAGCTCAAGATGACGTTGAACGATGAAGAGATAACATTCAATGTGCAGAAATCTATGAGGCGACCAAGTGAATTCACCAATTGTTCTCTTATTGATGCCGTGGATGTAATCGTAGAAGCTGATGATGAGATGCTGACTATTGAGGACCCTCTTGCTGCATGTCTGGTAAATTTAGATGAGATGAATGGGGAAGAACTGGCAGAATGGGTGTTGGCTTTAGAGGGCAGAGGGTTCTGGGATAGAACTCTTGAATTCGAGCCCCTGCACTTAGAAAATAGAGAAACTCCTCCAGCCAAGCCATCCATTGAAGAACCACCAAAGCTAGAATTGAAGACACTGCCCGCCCATCTCAGGTATGAGTTCCTAGGACCTAACTCCACATTACCTGTTATTATCTCATCTAGTTTGTTAGATGTGCAGGCACAACAACTTTTGCAGGTACTCTAAGAGTAAGACTGCCATTGGGTGGACCATGGCAGACATTAAGGGGATCGGCCCAGCCTATTGTATGCATAAAATTCTGCTGGAAGAGGGACACAAACCTTCCAAGGAACACCAAAGAAGGCTGAACCCCAACATGAAGAAGTGGTGAAGAAAGAAGTGATAAAGGGGTTGGATGCGGGAATCATTTCCCAATCTCTGACAGCAACTGGGTTAGCCCGGTGCAATGTGTGCCTAAAAAGGGTGGCATGACGGTGGTCAAAAATGATAACAATGAGCTGATCTCTACAAGAACCGTCACAGGCTGGAGAATTTGCATGGACTACAAAAAATTAAATCTGGCCACCCGGAAAGACCACTTCCCACTTCCCTTCATTGATCAGATGCTGGACAGATTGGCAGGGAGGTTTCACTTCTGTTTTCTGGATGGGTACTCAGGGTACAATCAAATCTCCATTGCACCAGAGGACAGAGAGAAGACCTCATTCACATGCCCATATGGCATTTATGCTTTTCGGAGGATGCCTTTTGGCCTATGCAATGCACACGCCACATTCCAAAGGTGCATGATGGCCATATTCACTGATATGGCAGAAGACATAATGGAGGTATTCATGGATGATTTCTCAGTGGTGGGAAACTCATTCGATGAGTGCCTTATAAATTTGACCCGTGTGTTGAAACGGTGTATTGAGACTAACCTGGTTCTTAATTGGGAGAAGTGCCATTTCATGGTACAAGAGGGAATAGTCTTGGGACACCGGGTATCAAGTAAAGGAATCGAGGTGGATCGTGCTAAAGTTGATGTGATAGCAAAGCTGCCACCTCCAACTTCAGTCAAGGAAATCAGGAGCTTCCTCGGGCATGCCGATTTCTACCGGAGATTCATAAGGGACTTCTCAAAAATTTCCAACCCTCTAAGTAAGTTGTTAGAAAAAAATCACCCCTTCTTATTTTTTGATGATTGCAGGGTAGCATTCGAGGAGTTGAAAAAGAGGCTAGTCACAGCACCCATCATTGTTGCCCCCGACTGGGAGCAACCATTTGAACTCATGTGTGATGCCAGTGACTACGCAGTGGGGGCAGTGCTGGGACAGCGGAAAGACAAGCTAATGCATCCAATCTACTATGCTAGTAGAACACTAAGTAGAGCCCAGCTGAACTACACTGTGACTGAAAAGGAGATGTTGGTTGTGGTTTTTGCATTCGACAAGTTCAGATCATACCTGATTGGCTCTAAGGTAATTGTATATACTGATCATGCAACTCTCATGTACTTGATTGAGAAGAAGGAGTTCAAACCGCGCCTGATTCGTTGGGTGCTGTTACTGCAAGAGTTCGACCTTGAAATCTGTGACCGTAAGGGCACAGAAAATAAAGTCGATGATCATCTATCACGACTTGAGGGAGCTGAAAACTCAGTTGAGGTTGAGGATATTCTGGAAACCTTTCCAGACGAGCAACTGCTTGCTACAAGTCTTGAGGAAGTGACATGGTATGCAGACTTTGCAAATTACCTGGCAAGCGGTATAGTTCCCTATGACCTTTCCTCTGTACAAAAGAAAAAGTTTTATCGTGACTGCCGCATGTATTATTGGGATGAACCTTATCTGTTTAGAATATGTGTTGACAATATGATCCGGAGCTATGTCCCCGAGATAGAACAACCTTCTGTTTTGCAGGCATGTCACGCATCGGCGTATGGAGGGCATTTTGGAGGAGTCAGGACGGCCGCGAAAGTGCTAGAGGCCGGGTTCTTCTGGCCAACAGTGTTTAAGGATGCACATCAATAGGTGAAGGGCTGTAATGAATGTCAGCAAATCGGGAACATTTCCCGCGCCATGAGATGCACATGAACCCAATTCAAGAGGTTGAAGTGTTCGATGTCTGGGGGATTGACTTCATGGGCCCCTTCGTCAGCTCCTTTGGCAATAAGTACATACTTGTTGCTGTAGATTACGTGTCCAAATGGGTAGAAGCTGCAGCATTTCCCACTAATGATGCAAGAGTGGTGGTGGGGTTTTTGAAGAAGAACATATTCACCCGTTTTGGGACCCCGAGAGCTATTATCAGTGACGGAGGCACCCACTTCTGTAATCGAGCCTTCGAGAAATTGCTAGCGAAGTATGATGTGCGCCACAAAGTGGCAACACCATATCATCCTCAGACAGTGGACAGGTGGAAGTGTCTAATAGAGAGATAAAGAGTGTATTGACCAAGACTCTAAACGCAAAAGAACTGATTGGGCGAAAAAGCTAGATGATGCACTCTGGGCCTATAGAACTGCTTTTAAAACACCGATTGGTATGTCACCATATAAGTTGGTGTTCGGGAAGGCCTGCCACTTGCCAGTGGAACTTGAACATAAAGCTTTGTGGGCACTGAAACAGCTGAATCTAGACATTGAGGCTGCGAGCACAACGAGAATCACAGAATTACATGAGCTCGACGAGTTTCGATATCTGGCTTTTGAGAGCACAAGGTTGTATAAGGAAAGAATGAAAGGTTGCACGACCAGAACATTGTTGAGCGACATTTTAACCCCGGGGACATGGTATTGCTCTATAACTCAAGATTAAGGCTATTCCCGGGTAAGCTCAAGTCACGATGGTCTAGCCCATTTCAAGTGGTCGAAGTATTCCCTTCAGGGGCAGTAGAGATTGCCTCAGAGAAAGACTCTCATACATTTAGAGTCAATGGGCAGAGATTGAAACTATATGTAGGCATGAATGAACCAAAGGAAGTGTTAGAGATCCACCTGACTGAACCTCAGAGGTCGAGCGAGCCTTAAATGCGCTTGTCTGCATCGTGCCGCGACGTTAAATTAGGCGCTGCATGGGAGGCAACCCATTGATTTGTTGTAATCGTCGTGCCACGACATTAATTAAGGCGCTAGTTGGGAGGCAACCCAATGATAGTAGTAGTTGTTAATTTTGAGTTTGGGGAAGTACTAACCAATGCAGGTGAGCTTGGGCAGGTGACAAGTCCATCCGAAGCGGAAAGAACAGGTGAAAAATATGAAAAAAATCGTGCCCGGGAGCGCACCCGCGCTACCCACCGCGCTACAGGCCGCGCATATGGGCAAGTATTCTTCCTCAGCTCCAAAACACTAGCGCGACCGCGCTACATACCGCGCATGTGACCGCGCTAGAAGCGCGACCGCGCTAGAAGCGCGACCGCGCTAGTGGCCGCGCATATGGCCAAGTGTTCTGCCTGGACTAGCGCGGCCGCGCTCCTACCACGCTACGACCGCGCTAGTCCCGCCCAACTGACGCGTCAGTTCCCTTTAACTTAAAAAAATAGTTTTTTTTATGTCAATTTTTTTTCTTTATTCTATTC